>NC_066534.1:3150340-3328533 GCF_024679095.1 Eriocheir sinensis
TGGAGACAGGCCCAACATTCTAGACCTCTTCCTTACCTCTAATCCTTCTGCTTACTCTGTCAAACTGTTCTCTCCGTTGGGCTCCTCCGATCATAACCTTATTTCTGTTTCCTGTCCTATCGCTTCTGTACATCCTCTGGACCCACCGAAGAGGCGGTGCTTCTGGCATTTTGCTTTAGCTCGGTGGGACGACCTAAGGATGTACTTTTCCGATTTCCCGTGGAATGATTACTGCTTCCAGGAGAGAGACCCCTCTGTGTGTGCTCAGCGCATCACAGAGGTGATTGTCTCTGGTATGGATGCATACATTCCACGTTCTTTCTCTACTCCTCATGCTAAAAAGCCTTGGTTTAATCATGCTTGTTCTCGTTCTATTAAAGATAGAGAGACAGCTCACAAAAGGTTCCAGAGCCTTCGAACTCCCGCTAACTTTGACCTTTACATTTCAGCCCGGAATTGTGCCAAATCTAGTTTCCGTCTTACCAAAACTTCTTTTATCAATAGAAAATGTCAACATCTTGCTTCTTCTAATTCTTCCCATGACTTCTGGCATCTAGCCAAAAATATCTCCTCCAATTTCACTTCTTCCTCTTTCCCTCCTCTCCTTAACCCTGACGGCAGCACTGCCGTCTCATCTATCTCTAAGGCTGAACTCTTCGCTCAAACTTTCTGTAAGAACTCCACCCTGGACGATTCTGGGCATATTCCTCCTCCATATTTACCGACAAAGATTGTTTATCACCTCAACCGCCGGAGGTTAGAAGGACCGAAAAGATGTTAAGTGGCGTGCTCATTTTAGAAAGTGACATTTTACGCACAATTGAAAAGATTAAAGTAAGCAAAGCTCCTGGTCCAGACAAAATTACCCCTAGGGTCTTAAAAGAAATCAAACATCAAATTTGTAAACCGCTCTCCATCATATTCAATAAATCTTTAACAGTTGGAAAAGTTCTGTCAGATTGGAAACCTGCAAATGTCACACCAATTTTCAAAAAGGGGGACAAGTCTCATCCAGGAAACTATCGACCAATTAGCCTGACATTGATTGTTTGTAAGTTAATGGAGACTATCATTCGCGACAAGAAAATAATATAATAAATAATTCGCAACATGGCTTCCGTTGTAAACGTTCGTGTTTAACTAACTTACTTGATTTTTTTCATTATATTTTTGAGGTGTTTGATGAAAGCAGATCAGTAGATATCATATATCTGGATTTTCAAAAGGCATTTGATAAGGTCCCCCACCAACGATTGCTCAGCAAACTATTGGCGCACAGTATCTCGGGTAACATTCACAATTGGCTTGTGGACTGGCTCTCTGAGCAGAAACAGAGAGTAGTTCTAAACGGTGTTACATCTAACTGGCTCGATGTCAGAAGCGGCGTACATCAAGGATCAGTGCTTGGCCCCGTGCTCTTCTTAATTTATGTTAATGATATCGATGATGGGCTCACTTGCAAAGTATCAAAATTTGCTGATGACACAAAAATTGCTAGTAAAGTAACTGCGACACTCAACGAAGAAGCTTTACAATCAGATCTAGATCGACTTGCACGTTGGGCCAATCAATGGCAAATGAAATTTAACGTTGACAAATGTAAAGTGTTGCACATCGGAAAAAATAACAATCGCGTTCGGTACGTAATGAATGGCCAACAACTTTCTGCAGTAAGTAAAGAAAAGGATCTTGGAATCACAATATCAAGTGATTTAAAGCCCGGTCAGTATTGTTCAGAGGTAGTTAAAACTGCAAACAAATTGGTTGGCTTCATCGGACGAGTCTTTAATAATAAATCGGAAAAAGAAATATTAAAACTGTATAATTTGTTGGTTCGACCCCGTCTAGAGTACTGTGTACAGTTTTGATCCCCCTATTACAGAAAAGACATAGAAAAGTTGGAGCGGGTTCAACGAAGAGTAACAAAGATGATTCCTAGGTTGAGAAATTTATCATATGAACAAAGGCTTAAAGAAGTAAATTTATTCAGCCTATCAAAACGAAGAATGCGAGGCAATCTAAAGAAGTGTTTAAAATGTTTAAAGGATTCAGTGATATTAATGCGGAAGATTACAATTGATCGATCAAATAGAACAAGAAGAAACCACAATTTGAAGATAAATGGTAAAAGATTCTCATCGCACGAAGCTAAACACTTCTTCTTCAATTGAGTTGTTAATGTTTGGAACTCTCTACCCTGTGATGTCGTTGATAGTACAACAGTTACGGCCTTCAAGAATAGATTAGACAAGTATTTTGAACCAACCAGCAACTAAGATATTACTCATTGTCATAATAACGTTAAGTTCTTTCGAATACTGGTGTCCTTGTCCGCTTTTATCGCCCGGTTAGTGGTAGCAGTAATGGTAGTTCTTTCCTCTTTCCTACATAATTTCCATGCAGTTTTTCCATGCTGCATGGTTCTTTTTCCTTTCCTGCCAGCTTTGGCTGGAGGGATGGGGGGGTGGGGAGGAGCCTTCGCCTTTGCTGTCCTTCATCTTCCACCTTTGATTAGATAGTTAGTGTAGCTTGTCACAAACAGCCTCGTAAGGACCAGCAGGTCTGCTGTTGTTTGTTCTTCCTTTGTGGTTCTTTGTATACTCATCCCCCCTCTGACTCTTATGCCTGTTATTAAGATTCTTCCAAATGATGTTTTCTATGCCCTCTCTGGCCTCAACTCTCAGAAGGGTTATGGACCTGATGGAGTGCCTCCTATTGTCCTTATAAACTGTGCTTCCATGCTGACATCCTGCCTGGTCAAACTATTTCGTCTCTGCTTATCAACATCTACCTTTCCTTCCTGCTGGAAGTATGCCTTTGTACAGCCTGTGCCTAAGAAGGGTGACCGTTACAATCCCTCAAACTACCGCCCTATAGCTTTACTTTCCTGTCTATATAAAGCTTTTGAATCAATCCTTAACCGGAAGATTCAAAAGCACCTTTCCACTTCTAACCTTCTATCTGATCGCCAGTATGGGTTCCACAAGGGGCGTTCTACTGGCGATCTTCTTGCTCTCTTAACTGACTCTTGGTCATCCTCTCTTAGCCATTTCGGTGAAACTTTCTCTGTTGCGCTAGACATATCGAAAGCCTTCGATAGAGTCTGGCACCTCTCAGAAGGCTTATGGACCTGATGGAGTGCCTCCTATTGTCCTTAAAAACTGTGCTTTTGTGCTGACATCCTGCCTGGTCAGACTCTTTCGTCTCTGCCTATCAACATCTACCTTTCCTTCCTGCTGGAAGTATGCCTTTGTACAGCCTGTGCTTAAGAAGGGTGAGTGTTCCAATCCCTCAAACTACCGCCCTATAGCTTTACTTTCCTGTCTATCTAAAGCTTTTGAATCAATCCTTAACCGGAAGGTTCAAAAGCACCTTTCCACTTTTAACCTTCTATCTGATCGCCAGTATGGGTTCCGCAAGGGGCGTTCTACTGGCGATCTTCTTGCTCTCTTAACTGACTCTTGGTCATCCTGTCTTAGCTGTTTCGGTGAAACTTTCTCTGTTGCGCTAGACATATCGAAAGCCTTCGATAGAGTCTGGCACCAGTCTTTGCTTTCTAAACTGCCCTCTTTCGGATTCTATCCCTCTCTCTGTTCCTTTATCTCCAGTTTCCTTTCTGGCCGTTCTATCTCTGTGGTGGTAGACGGTCACTGTTCTTCCCCTAAACCTATCAACAGTGGCATTCCACAGGGCTCTGTCCTATCACCCACTCTCTTCCTGTTATTCATCAATGATCTTCTTTCCATAACAAACTGTCCTGTCCACTCATACGCCGACGACTCCACTCTGCATTATTCAACTTCTTTCAATAGAAGACCCTCTCAACAGGAAGTACATGACTCCAGACCGGAGGCTGCAGAACGCTTAACCTCAGACCTTGCTATCATTTCCGATTGGGGCAGAAGGAACCTTGTGTCCTTCAATACCTCAAAAACTCAATTTCTCCACCTATCAACTCGACACAATCTTCCAAACACCTATCCCCTATTCTTCGACAACACTCAGCTA
Organism: Eriocheir sinensis; assembly: GCF_024679095.1. Classification (NCBI taxonomy): domain Eukaryota; kingdom Metazoa; phylum Arthropoda; class Malacostraca; order Decapoda; family Varunidae; genus Eriocheir; species Eriocheir sinensis. Next base: position 3,154,349 of record NC_066534.1, read on the forward strand.
TCACCATCTTCGACATTAAACATCCTTGGTCTATCCTTCACTCAAAATCTCAACTGGAAACTTCACATCTCATCTCTCGCTAAATCAGCTTCCTGGAGGTTGGGAGTTCTGTATCATCTCCGCCAGTTCTCCCCCGCGCAGTTGCTATCCATATACAGGAGCCTTGTCCGCCCTCGTATGGAGTATGCATCTCACGTGTGGGGGGCTCCACTCATACAGCTCTTCTGGACAGAGTGGGGTCTAAGGCTTTTCGTCTCATCAGCTCTCCTCCTCCTACTGATAGTCTTCTACCTCTTAAATTCCGTCGTGATGTTGCCTCTCTTTCTATCTTCTATCAATATTTCCACGCTGACTGCTCTTCTGAACTTGCTAACTGCTCTTCTGAACTTGCTAACTGCATGCCTCCCCCCCTCCCATGGCCCCGCTGCACACAACTTTCTACTCATGTTCATCCCTATGCTGTCCAAACCCCTTATGCAAGAGTTAACTAGCATCTTCACTCTTTCATCCCTCACGCTGGTAAACTCTGGAACAATCTTCCTTCATCTGTATTTCCTCCTGCCTACAACTTGAACTCTTTCAAAAGGAGAGTATCAGGACACCTCTCCTCCAAATTGACCTTTCTTTGGCCACCTCTTTTGATTCTTTTTTTTATTATTGTTTCCTTTTTGTGTGCCCTTGAGCTGCCTCCTTTGTTGTAGAAAAAAAAATATATATATATATATATATATATATATATATATATATATATATATATATATATATATATATATATATATATATATATATATATATATATATATATATATATATATATATATATATATATATATATATATATATATATATATATATATATATATATATATATATATATATATATATATATATATATATATATATATATAATATAGATATATATATATATCTATATATATCTCTATATCTATCTATATATATATATATATATATATATATATATATATATATATATATATATATATATATATATATATATATATATATATATATATGTATACACACACACACACACACACACACACAGAGAGAGAGAGAGAGAGAGAGAGAGAGAGAGAGAGAGAGAGAGAGAGAGAGAGAGAGAGAGAGAGAGAGAGAGAGAGAGAGAGAGAGAGAGAGAGAGAGAGAGAGAGAGTATACTATATATATCAGTAGATATTAAATGAAAGGGTCACACCACACATCCCATCCACTTTCCTCAAGAGAGAAATTCAGCATGGCCTGAGCAGCAGTACACACTACTGTGGGTGCAAACAACCTTCCGTGGATTTGAACCCATGGGCGCGATTTGCGGGCCAGAATTCAGTGTGTGTGTGTGTGTGTGTGTGTGTGTGTGTGTGTGTGTGTGTGCCAAGGTCTGATCCCAAACCACGGCATGATACGACGTTGACTCGTCAAAGTACCCTAACAACATGTGCTCTGCTTATTATTAGCTGATCACTTGATATTGCCAGGACCTCACACACATCACACCCCAGCCCTCTTGCTCAAGGCGGGACAATGATCGCTGCTGTTTGAAAAAAAAATGTCGGATGAGCGGGCCCAAATGAGACTGGATTAGCTTCTCTTGCATTCCTCCATATGTAAGTAACAAAGTTAGTCCTAAGCAACTTCTGTTGCAACACACTTTGGCAAGGAGGAAGACAGCAGGGGTCTGTAGCTTTGATTTTACCCAATGGATCTGTTTCTTTTTTGGGGGCATACCACTTGCGGAAAAGATGAAGCCTGGCTTCATCGACACTGGTCAGGCTCCGAACTCCATAGACAACACACAAGAACTCTTCAACTACAGCTGCAACATCTGGGTAAATGACATCTGAGTCCCCAAGGTGGCTAATCGCTGATGTGAACCTTGGATTGTCTCTCATGATTTCAAATGGCTTCCACTTTGCTTTACTCAAGAAAGAGGCTGTTTAATCACAGCCAGTTGGCGCATGGAAGCTTGGTTGAGCGTCGCATATAGGTACTGTCAGCTTGGTTGCAAGACCTCTGCTGTCTTCCTCCTTGCCAAAGAGTGTTGCAACAGAAATTGCTTAGAACTAACTTTGTTGCATACATATGGAGGAATGTGAGAGAAGCTCATCCAGTCTCATTTGGGCCTGAAGGACATGGTTGGAAAGTCGACAATGAGAGACTGGTGATTGTCTGGTTCACTGGCCCAAATGCCCCTAATAAATTAACTGTTGAAGAATCTGATTTACAGAAGACGATGATGACGAAAATGATGTTGAGTGCAACCATTCCTCAGATGAAGAAGAGGAACTAGATTTCTGAGGAAATCCACAGTCAGTCAAACGGCCAACATTCTGAGATGAAGCATACCTGCCTGAAATTTCACAGGATCTGTTACATGATGGAAATAATGTTAACTTTTCTGCATGGAAAGGGCCTTCGGTTAATTAATTTTTAAGAAAATCAAAATAAAATCGGTGGCATTACCCATGATCACGGACCCAATGTCTTTCTCGTTCCAATGGTAGCTGCATAGTACTTTTGAGTGACAGGGTGGTGTATATATATACTTGAGACAGATTAAAGGTTTGATAATGTGTTGCAAAGGCAATACAGGTGCACACACCAAGTCATCATCATTCATCATTTCATCGACGCCTGCTCCTAGGAGCTCCCACCAGGGGATGGCCACGGCAGAAGAGTTTTCAACTTTCTCTATCCAGACACTCCCTCCTTGCCTGCTCAAAGTTTCTCAAAGATCTTTCCCCCCTCTCCCTAACGTACTCTTGCACCTTATCTCTCCATTTCACTGGAGGTCGTCCTCTAGCATTCCCTCCCTCTATCTCACTCACATACACCCTCCTGGTCATCTTACTCTCCTCCATTCACTCCATGTGGCCAAACCACTTTAAAGTCTGTCACTTCACTTCTTCCACCACTCCACACTTCTTCCCTTCACCCACGTGACACATTCCAAAACGCTCTTACACATTTCCATTACTCATTCCATCCATTCTACTCACACCACATGCACTCGTCAAATAACTCATTTCCACTGCCTGCACTCCAAACCTCTGACTTTCATTCCAGGCCCACGTTTCGCTTGCATATGAGAGGGTTGGTACTATTATTGTATTTCTCAAATCCCTCTTTACCTCCATGCTCACACTTCTGCCATTCATGATTCGTCCCAAAGACCCTACCACCTTTCTTCCTTGCAATGCCCTTTCTCTTATCTCTCCCTCCATACCACCATGCTTACACATAACTGATCCAAGATACTTAAACTTATTGACCTCCTCCATTTCTTCACCATTCAAAATTATTTTGCATTCTTTTTCACATTCAATTCCCACTATATGGGCATACAAAATCCACAACCTCACTTCTACTTCGCTCACAAACCATCACTTTACTTTTGTTGACATTTACTTTCAGCTTTCTCCTTTTACATACACTATCAAAAACACTGACCAAATTTTGTAAGTCACTTTCATTTTCTGCAATGAGCACTGTGTCATCAGCAAACAGTATCGAATTCAGCACCCACTTCCTTCCCTCAGCGAACATTTTTACTCCAACTTCCCCAACTTTGCCCTTCATTTCTCTCATAACACCATCCATATAAATAGTGAACAACCATGGTGACATGACACACCTCTGCCTTAAGCCCACTTTTATCTCAAAATGTTCACTTGTTTCTCCACTAATTTTACTTCAGCAAATCATTCCTCTGTTAGAGGTCGCTTCCACATGAGATACGCTGCGTCGCCCCACACTGTCAGTTGCTACGTGGACACTGCGTGGATCAGACACAGGACCTGCTGGTCTGTTGTTTTTCTTGTTATCTGAGATAGGAGCGGGCAATTTATAATCCCATTATCCGAGATAGGAGCGGGCAATTCACCATCCCATTATCCATGACAGGAGCAGGTGGTCTAACAATTGACAGTATCCTGGAGAGCTTGGTTTATTCCCCGTAATTTTTTGGGAGTGAGTAAAGTGCCCCATTGGAAAGGCTGCTGGCCACCTGTTGGCTTACTTCACTCACGCCAGCTGGGGCCGCTGCCATGTCTTCATCGGATGATTGCCGCCTCTCCGGCCAGAGTGCAGGCAAGAAACGCTCCTCCTTTCGAGTTATGGACACTCATCGGTGCCTTCCTCATGATGGGGCCAGTTCCAGGTCATGGAGCTCTTCTGCCCATCGTGAGGGTGAGTTCAGTACAAGGGGCGGTCCACGATCCCGTGCGGTGCAGCTTGGCTCAGGTTCCTCCTCCCTCTCAAGTCTCCACACATGATGTAGGTAATGCTGCTACTTTAACCATGATTTTGAATGCTATTGCAGACCTGAGGGGTGACATGGACAAGCTTAAGAGATAGCCTGTGAGTGCTGGTGCTGTACTGGGGCCAGTGTCAGTCCCCACTTGTTCTGGGGTTGACACTACTGCTGGTGCTCAGCTGCCTCTGTCCAGTAATACTGGGTTCTCTGGTTTTAGATTTCCCGTGTCTGAGGTTAGTAGTGAGGAGGGGAAGATTCAGGAAGATGTTCACCAGGGCAGTGTTTTGCTTTAAGCTGCCAAGAACTTTGGGCCCACAGATGACAGCTCGGGAGAAATTGACAAGCAGGAGGCCGCGATGGTGAACCATTTGTTTGACAATGGCATGTGTGAGGAGGACTAGAAGGCCATTTTGGAAGATGACATCACCAAAAGACCCAGTAATTGCCACGCATTAACCCCTGTGGAGTGCAACACACAGGTGTTGGATGCCTTGAACGTAGAGGCAAAGAAGGCCGACTTCCGTCTGAGGGAAGTTAGAAAGGACATCGTTAAAGCCGCTACGATCGTCGTCAAGTCTCTCACTACATTGGACAAAGTCACTCATGATAAGGAGAACTCGGAGGTGGCACATGAGGTGGCTATGCTCAATGGTGCTTTGGCATTGCTCGGGAATGCCAACTTCTGTAACAACTTGGCCAGACGACACATCATCAAGCGGGAAATAAATAAAAAATATTCCCATTTGTGTTCAGACAAGGTTCCCATGACTGGGCTGTTATTTGGGGACGATATTTCTCAAGCCGCCAAGCAGATCGAAGAGGCCAAGAAGCTGAAGAACAAGTTCTCCACCAAGAAGCCATTTCATTTTTGGACTTCTGGCCCTGGGAAGTTTGGTGGGGGTAAACCACGAGGCTTCTTTGGCAAGGCACCTTCCTGTGGTTTCTCATCTAGGTTCCAGCCCTACGACCGACGCAAAGTGGGCGCCAAGGGGGACCAAAGGCACTCCTACCCACGTCCAGCATCAACATAAAAAAACTCGACAGGCCGGGGGCAACAGCAATCCCCGGCGATAGTTCAGGTGAGCCAACCGTTGGAAGCAGGTCAACTTCATAAATTCATAAGTACGGTGCCACCAAGCTGGGATTTTCAGCCCCGAGTGGCTTAAAACTTAAACCATGCTGTCCAGAAGACCACCTATCAACCCGGACTCTAGATTCTAGGATTAAAGATGAGCTCCGGAGGCAGCATGAGCCAATGCAAGATGGCGCCCTATAAACACTACACGCCAGAAGAAGAGAACTGGGCAGGACCCCATCAGGAAAGCACCGAAAGACCAGACCATCACCACCATCAGGATCCACACAAGCCTACAAGGCGGCGCATGATGTAAAAAAAAAAACAAAAAAAAAAAAGTAATCCTTTCATTTTGGATATTGTGGAGCACTGCCATCTTGATTTTGATGAGGATAATATTGGCCATTTATTTGATGAAGATATTGAATATGTGTTTAGTGAGGAAGAGAAAGGGATCATTTGTCAAGAAGTTGAAAAATTGTTAAGTTTCAAAGTGATCAAGGTGACTCATAGACAGGATCATCATATATTTCCCCCATTTTCTTGAGGAAGAAAAAGAATGGGGAGTTTAGGATGGTGATTAATTTAGAGAAGCTGAACGAACACATTGCTTACAAACATTTTAAAATGGAAATTTTTGACTCAGACTCATTAATCAGGGGGATTTTATGGCATCAATTGACCTTAGAAATGCATATTACTCGGTGAAAATTGCAGAGGAACAGTAAAAATATCTATGTTTCCGGTGGTCTGGAAAGATCTATCAATTCACTTGTCATGCTAAGGGTGTTTCGGAAGGCCCTCGACTCTTCACCAAACTTATGAAACCAGTTTTCTCGACACTGAGAATGATGGGACACACCATTACTAGTTTTATTGATGATACACTGATGTATAGCAATTCGGTGGCTGGATGTTATGAGTGCATGCATGATATATTAAGGATGTTGCAGAGAGTAGGTTTCTGCATCAATGTGGAGAAATCAGTCCTGGTTCCTACTAAGCGCATTGAGTTTCTTGGAAATATCATTGACTCCGAGACCATGACCGTCACGCTACCAGAACGTAGGAAAGCGAAAATATTGCAGCACTGCTCCCTTTTGGTGACGAAAGAGAGGGAGAAAATCAGGGAAGTTGCGAGAGTGATTGGCCTTCTGGTGGCCGCAATCCCAGCAGTTGAAAAAGGAAAGTTACATTATAGAAAGGTGGAAAGGGCGAAGATCAAGACCTTGGAAAGGGAGAAAGGAAACTAACAGATGGATGGCCATCACAGATAAGGTTAAGACAGATTTGCATTGGTGGATCAATGCACTGGTGGCTCAAGACAGAAAATTTTTCAGGAAGGCTCCGGAAATTGAGCTATATACTGATGCGTCAAACCTAGGTTGGGGCGGTTGCCTAAATGACCAAACTACTAATGGCAAATGGTCACCTGTGGAGGTGCTTTTGCACATTAATGCTCGGGAACTCAAGTTATTTTATTCGCACTGAAGTCTTTTGCACAACTACTCAGGGGACAGCACATCAAGGTGTTATGTGATAACACTATGGTGATAAAATATGTGAATGAGATGGGTGGTACTAAGTCCCTCATTTATAATGACATCTGCATTGATATTTGGGATTAGTGTATTAGCACAGATGCTTGGATTACAGCTTCCCACATACCTGGCAAGTGCAACATTTTGGCAAACACAGCATCCTGTCAATTTAATGATAGACACGAGTGGCAGCTTAACGGGGAAATTTTTAGGGAGTTGAGCCTTATATTTGGAACTCCCTGCATCGACTTGTTTGCCTCTCGCTTAAACAAGCAATTGGACTGTTTTTGTTCCTGGAAACCGGACCCAGAAGCTGCACATGTTGATGCATTTGCACTAAATTGGGCGCAGTTTGACCAGGTTTACCTCTTTCCCCCATTCTCTCTCATCCCTAGGTGTCTCCAGAAGTTGCGGGAGGAGAGGGCGCATGGGTGGATGATCATTCCACTCTGGGCGTTGCAGCCTTGGATGGGCACTCTCCTCCGGATGCTGGTGGAGCACCCTCGGGTCATCAAGGCATGGAAAAATGTCCTCTTGCATCCAGCGTCTGCGGAGGAACACCCGATCTTGAGGCACACCAACTTGATGGCTTGTCGGCTGTCCGGAAACAGCTCTGAGAACGTGGCATATCTGCAGCGGGTACAGACATCATCATGGCTTCATGGCAACCGGGAACTGAAAGTCAATACCATCCTCACATCAAGAGATGGTCATAATTTTGTTCTGGAGGGAACATCATTCCCCTCAAGGGAAGAGTCCTCTGTGATAATATGAAAATAATTTTCAAAAAATACGAAATTGAGTTATATGGTCTATGGCAACCTCCTATCCTTTGGCTTTCGAATGGTAGATCTTTTTTTCAGTCAGACATAAATTTAAATGCCAATAGCGAGGAGATTTAAATGGCTACTGCGTGGGTGTGGCACGCTAACTGCAGTGCATTAGCTGGCATGCCAAAGTATGGAATAAATGTTGAAAAATCAAACATGCAGCAATTTTCAGGGTGAAGTTTGTAACCCATGTCACAGTTTTGGAACACAATTTGGGTAGGTGGTGGCTGAGTGGTTAGCGTGTAGGCCCCGCATTCATAACGTGATGGACGACGCGGGTTCAAATCCACCACTACCACATGGGATTTTTCAGTCACTGCCGAGTGGCTTGAAACTACCCACATGCTGTCCTGAAGACCACCCATCAACACGGACTCTAGGGGAAACCGTCCAAGTGAATCAAGAACGAGCTCTGGGGGAGCATGAGCCAAGAAAAGATGGCGCTGCTATAAAACACTTGCCGGGCTGGGGCCAAATACCATCTAGGCCCCTCAAGAGAGCCTACCAGCACTGTAGGCTGGCACGTAAAATTAAAAAAATATGGATATGAAAAGTGCAACCTGCTCACAAAAATGTTTGGAACAAATGAATACATAGAAAAAAGATTAGAAATGAGAGAAAAGAGAAGAATTGCACTGAAGAAGACAAAATAAGAAGAGGAAGACAGACAAAGGACTTCCAACCGATAGCTATGCATCTGGAGAGTACTGATCGAACCTTGCAACAATGAGGGGCCCTGACACCCTCACCTTTGAGTGATTAATACTTTTATAAGAGGGGACAAGGTGCCTGATCCTTTTAAGCACTCACTGATATGTGATTACTGATCCCATAAAATTCATATGAAAGTAGCATTGACAGTATAGTACCTTCACTGGGCCGAAGAACTTTAGCAAAACTTTAATCGCGGTTTTCTCAAAACTAGCACAAAATTAACATAAAAATATTTTTTGCTTCTATTTTCTGCACAACGTTCATGAAACTTTAGGACATACAAGATCATATATCATACTAATATTCTACAAGATGTTTTTTTGAAAAATGCATAGTTTCGATATATTGGAAAATTATCCAAAAACAATTTAAAAAAAAAATTGCAGATTAACGAAAATAGTTTTCAAAAAAGCATCTTGACAAATTGTTAGAATAACAATGAATTATCAGATGTGTGTGTCACAAGAAAATCAGTAAATAAATGACTGAGAAAAATGAATTCAAAATTTTCATAAAAATAATGAAAAATAATTTTCTTAATTTTTCATTTCATCTGATCAGCTTGGAGTTTTCATATGATAACAAAGGTACTAATATATACAACATATAAATTATTCATGACCATAGATGCAATTTTAATCCACGGCAGACTTTCCCCTTAATCCCTCTGTGGTTGACATCTTAAATATACTCTATAATAACTGAATACAGGTAGGAATCATTGTATTGAGGAATAAGATATGTATCTGTGTCTGGAGCGACGGCCGTAGGCTACGTATGTACGCTCAGCGCAACAACCACAGATACGAAACTTATTCCTCAATACAATGATTCCTACTTGTATGAAGCTACTGTAGAATATATTTTTTATGTGATTATATTTGGTATGCCTATGTGAATGAGCTATGTAGGAAATAATGACGGAAAGTGTGCATTACTTTATAGATAGCCTACTATCATCGCCTTCAGTGCTCGTTTTGCAGGGCCCGTTCTCCCTTGAAAACTTGCAGTATTATGATTGTACTTTGTTTCTTAAGTGATGTCATTGATTGTTTAAGTAGAGTGTCGTTATTCAATTAAGTTTCGAATATTTTTTAATCATGAAAGAAGCTAGATTATCTCAATCATATATATTTGGTACGTGTCTTTGATACAATCTATGATGTCATCAACAGCCAATCAGGTGAAAGGGGGGCGGAGCTTAGCCAGAATGGGGGAGGGGCTTCTCGGTGCAAATTGGCCAAGCTAATTTGGACCGACTATAGAAGCCACTTTTGCTAGGCATTATGATAAGGATTTTATCCAAGACAGATCCATTTCAAGAGGCAGTTCTTGGTTCGGTGCAATTTCTGTTTGTATGTATGTTATATATGTACATGTGGAAGGAATGTTTTGTTTCCATAATGAAGAATGGGCTCTCTTTCATGGTGATTTTCTTTACAACCATTAACATGGTGTGGCACAGGATTGAATTTATACAACACCCACATGGCTTTAAAATCTCACGTGGAAGTAACCCCTAGCAGAGGAATGATTTGCTGAAGTAAAATTACTGAAGAACATGAGATTTACCGTTGGTCAGTTGAAATGTGCTTTGGATTTTGCGAGGCAAATCACCTCTGCTAGAAGGGAGCTTTCACATGCCCTCCGCTCCCTCCCTTCGTAAAGTGGCAGGCTTTCACAATGCAACCTTTATGACAGGAATAGCTGGGACACACAGGTTCATGTGGGTGCTTGTACTCTTTAAAGTCTGACGGTGTGGGGCGACGCAGCATATCTCATGTGGGAGCTACCTTCTAGCAGAGGTGATTTGCCTCGCAAAATCCGAAGCACATTTCAACTGACCTACGGTAAGTCTCATGTACTTCAGTAATTTTGACACATGCAGATGCATCCTCATAGAAAAAGACTTTATTGCACTAAGCAGTTTCCCTCCCACACCATAAATCTTTAAAACATCCCACAATGCAATCCAATCAACTCTGTCATAAGCTTTTTCCAAATCCATGAAGGCAGCGTATAGTTTCTTTCCTTTTGCTATTATTTTTTCTACTACCATCCTATAGGAAAATATCTGATCCACACATCCCCTTCCCTTCCTGAAGCCTCCTTGCTCTTCACTGATTTTCTCTTCTGTAAGTCTTTGCACCCTCTCTATTATGACTTTTCCTTATACCTTTCTGGGTATACTCAGCAGACTTATACCTCTATAGCTCCCACACTCCCCTCTCCTGCCCTTTCCCTTGTAAACTAGGACAATGATGGCTTTTGTCCAGTCTGCCGGCACCCCCCCCTCCCCCCCTCCCATACAACTTCACATATCTTGACCATCCATTTAGTAAATATGTCTCCTCCACACTTCAACATTTCTGCTGTAATTCCATTAATTCCTGCTGCCTTTCCATTTTTCAATCTTTTTATTGCTTGATTTACTTCTTCATATGTAATACTTTCTCCTTTATATGCTCCTCCTCTACCTCCACTCAAAATTACTGCTGTTACAACCACTGGAATCCATCTTTAAAATTCATTAAGTTTTTAAAATATTCTCTCCATCTCTCTTTCATAGCCTCCCCGTCTTTCAACATCTTTCCATTCTCATCCATAACTTCATTTATTTTACTTGTCTGAGGAACCGCTTCATATTGACTTGAATTATATCATTAATATAGTTGCTATACATCCCCATCTTTTTTTTTAAAACTTTCTATGTATCTCTTCTTTATATTCCATGTGTATTTAGTGGACCTTTGGCCAATTTTGATGTCTTATTCAGACGAAATATTGCCAAAACCCAAACCCAGCATTTCAGGGGGTTGATCTTGACCTTTTAACCTCTGGTGGCCTCTAATGACAGAATTATTAAGACTGTTTGATATCAAATAAATGTATACATCAATAGCATCATTTTGATATACAGTTCCTTATTATAGGCCCAGTATGAGAGGAGCTACAGCCAATTCACTTTCCCCTACCCAAATATTTTGCAGAAAAACAAAGCCAATTTTCAGACAAAAGGGGTTAATAAAATCCACACCCACCACTGGCCAACTTTAAGATACCTATTTTTGGATGTCCCATGGTAGACCCTTTCCAAAAATACCAACTAGAATTTTGGTCATTTCCAGGAAATAAATTGCTGTAAGCTCTGGGACTAATGTGTTGTATGCACCTTCTCCAATCCCCACCACCTGAATTGGGTCACACAACTTAGTTCCCGTCAGCCCCCCAATATCAGGTTCTATGCCTCTCAAATAGTCGTTAAACTCTATCTACGATGAAACTATTCTATATAACTACAGTACCCACCCGAGTTTCACGCTTGCTTCATTCCGAAGGTATAGCGCTAAACTCGAGGTATTGAAAACACTGAAAAAGTGCTTATTTGTTCTGACCCGTGAAGAAGCTGACTTTTTTTTCCTCCTTTACTCCCTTGTTATCTCAAAATATGTACCTTGGAAAAAGGAAGAAAACAGGAAGAGGGAACGGGTCGTTTTAAAGCCACAGATGAAGCCTTACAATTGGCTGAGCTCTGAAAACACGCTTGTGATTTGCTAGGAGTCTGATGACGTCCTCGCCGGCGCTCACCCAATCAGCAGCCTCACTGCCTTGAGGGAGTACGGGACACCTGAGGTCAACTAACTAAACTATCGGGTATTGCGATGAAACTACATTTTGTACGAGCCAGAACAATGTATGTATACTTATATGTATACTCATACGTATACATGTGCGTATACGAGTAGCGATACTTAAAATTACACAGCACCATTAATGCATAGCCAATCACTTTAATTTTTTGGCTGTGAATAGTCTTTAGGTATGCCTAGAGCCCTATGGAAAATATTCTGAAAGTTTCCCATACAGAAAGGCATAATGGTATTGCTTTTATTATGTCTGTCAAACATTGCGTACAATCATGCTTTTTTGTCACTTTTTCCTCTTAATATTCCTATCTCCTTTACCCTATCAACAATATCTAATCATAGGTCCCTAGCTACTTGTACAATCAACATTCCCTGAACTTTTTCACGTAAATCTGATTGATTTTAGATTTTCTGCGATTAAAAAAAAAAAAAAAGAAAAGAAAAAATTTAACCTTTAACTCGGTCCATTTAAACCCGTGCCAGACATTTAAAAATTTGCGCTACGAGGAAAACATTGATCAGGGATTATTTCTAGATGGTATGAGAATGTTTTTAACCCAGTTTTGCAAAATGCTATATTTTGACCAGAACACCCCCCACCAGGTGTCACGTACCCCCTTAAGGCGGTGTCACACTGGCCATTTTTTTCTAACCGTTGTGGCTGCTGGCAACGCTCGTACACCCATCCGGGAGCGAGTTGTCGGTTGTCTGTAACCTGGTGTCACAATGGGCCCTTTTCTTCCCACCGTGTTGGCGGTGGGTAGGGCAACCACCAACTCCAACTTTTCCTGGTGTGCGTCACACACGGCCAAGGTCAGTTGCCTGTATCCACATCCACAACGTAAACAAAGCACTTGCCCTGTATCGACATGGCGTTGTCTACTAAAGTAAGGGCTGTCGCGACTTGTGCTGCCATTACCCAAGTTATGGACTTGTTGCTGCATTAAATGGAAGGAAAAAGCTGTTGTGGGTGTGGCGTGCATGTGGTTCCTCCATGCCAGTTCTCATTGTCACCATTTCGCGTGAGCGGCCAACTCACCCATCTAGACTCCGACCACATAAACACGTGGATCAAGTAACAACAAAGACACACACACACACACACACACACACACACACACACACACACACACACCAAACTCATCATGAACCATGGCAGATGTTTCTCACAAACAGAAATGGCTTTGCCATTTCCTAGAGTGTGTTAGAACTTATTTGGCAAGTGGTTCATACAAACCAAACATACCCAATGGCAAGAAGAGATCAATGTTAAAGACAACTGCTCTCTTCTTGCCAAGAGCTAGGTTTGGTTCATGTGAGCTACTCACCAAATATGTTCTAACACACTCAAGAAATGGAGAAGTTGTTTCTGTTTGTCAGATCATCTGCAATGGTTCCTAATTAGTCTGGTGTGTGCATGCATGTATTTACCTAGTTGTAGTTTTACAGGGCCTGGGCTTTACGCTCGTGTGTTTGTCAGGCATGATATTCCTTTCCTAAATCTGAACTGTCTTTCTGTGATGATTTAATTTTCCTCTAGGTGCTTCGTCCATTTCTTTTTCAAAATTCTTTCACATATTTTTGACACTACGCTCGTAAGGGAAACTGGTCGGTAATTAAGCGGGTCGTCTCTTCTTCCGCTCTTGTAGATGGGGACTATGTCAGCCTTTTTCCAGTCCAAAGGGACTACACCCTCAGCCAATGATCTTTTTATAACTTTGTGTATTTTATCCACCAATTGATTCCTACACTCCTTCAGCACCCAGTTGGAAACACTGTCGGGACCCTGTGACTTCCTCACATCTAGATTCTCCATTTCATTAGTTATCTCCTGCACTGTGATTTCTATGTCACACAGGCAGGGCCCTCTTGGGCCTATTCCAGTTGGTACGTCAAACTCACTTTCTCTAGTGAATAATTCTTGAATGCTTTTGTTCATTTCTTCCGCCATCTCCACCTCATCCACATACACCTCGCCATTAACTTTCAATTTTGTTATTTCCTCACGCTGTTTTAGTTTCCCATTTATAAATCTGTAAAATAGCTTTGGTTGGTCTTTGCATTTGTCTATTATATCCCTTTCAAAATTCAATCATTCCTCTCTACATATTCTAATATACTAATTTCTTTCTTGCTTATAAAGTTCCCAGACATTCTGCCGTTTCGTTCTGTTCCACCTTCTCCACGCTTCCTCTTTCTTTCTCCTTGCTTCTTTGCATCTCATGTTGAACCAGTCCTTCTTTCCCCTGCAATTCTCTTTAACTTTTAGCACATACTTCTTAACCCCTTCATTGTAAATCTCTACTAATATAATCCATTTTTCTTCCACTCCGCTTGCTTTTTCGAATCTGGACCAGTCTGTGCTTTCGAAATATTTCCCCAGGTCAGTGTAGTTAGTTTTGCCAAAATTATACCTTCCAATTCTGTGTCTTTCCTTCCTTGCTTCTCCTCTTTCTTCTTTTATCTCACACTGAATCACCACATGATTAATTTTTCCAATTGGTGAGTTATAATCAATGTTTTCAATCACATTTACTTTATTTGTGAAAACTAAGTCCAGCCTATATGGCTCATCCTGTCTATTATACCTTGTGAAATCTGATACCCACTGGGTCATTATATTCTCCATCATCAACTTTAGTAACACATTACCCCATGGTTCGTCGCTTCCCCTTGTTGTCCAGTCTTCCCAGTTTACTTCTTTACAATTAAAGTCTCCCATAATCGTTAATTTATTGCATGCTTTCATCATGTTGTCCAAACAGATTCTAGTATCTCCTGGCATGTTGTTATAGTCCTCCACTGACCATGATGATGTCTTAGGCAGCACATACACAACTACAAATTCTTTTTTCCCCATTCCTTTTCCTATTTCCACTTTAATCACTTCGGCCAAACCTTCACTGTACACAACTTTGTCTACCACAATATCCTTCTTTGTCAAAAACATCACCCCTCCTCCCTGCTTCCCTTTTCTATCTCTCCTCCATATATTGTACTTCCCCTTTCCCAGGTTAGGTACGTAAAACGATTCCTTCGCTCAGTTTTGTTTCCGCTATTCCCATGATGTCTGGCCCAAGTTCTCTCAAATACACATTAGTTTCTCCTTGTACTGATATTAGTCCATTGATGTTTGTGTACACTACTTTTAGTTGCTTTTTCTTCTGTACCACATCCTTAATCTCATATCCATTACTCTCCAATAGTACTCCTTCTCTGACTCCGTCCTGTTCTCATTTTTTTTCATTCGCTTCTTGCCTCAGTTCCTTAATCTTTTCTCTCTCTTCCATATTTAGGTCTCTCTGAATCCATACATTCTTCAATTCCTCCTTCCTCGCCAGCTTCCACGTCCTCGCAAGTACTTCCTCCGCTGCAGTCTGTGACTTAAATCTGATTTTAAGTGGCCTCTTCACTCCCTCCACATACTTTCCAATTCTTGTTACCTCTTCAATCTCATCAATAATCCCCCCAACTTCTTCCTCCACTTCCTTCATAACCTTCTCTGCAACATTTTTCTCCTGTTTCTCCCTTATGTGCCTAATCGGTTGCGCCTCCTCCTTCAGTCCAAACACCATTACACACTTCTTCTCAACTGTATTCCTCACCAAAGTCTCCTTCTCCTTAATTACTTTTACCACCCCTGTAGTCAGGTCAACCTCTTTTTGCTGACTTTTCAAAAGATCCCCAAAGCTCTTTCTATCCTCTTCCTGTTCTTGTTTCCATTGCTGTTGTTTTTGTTCTATTACCTTAACATTTTCAAGGAAATTCTCCCTTTCCTCCTCCTGCTTCTTCATAATTTGTTGCTGCTGTTGTTTCATTTCCTTCACACTATCCACTTCACTCTTCACCAACTCCACCCCCCTGGACAACTCTGCCCTGAGGGCCTTGTTTTCCTCCTTCAACTTGTTTTCATTGGCCTCCAAGGGCCTCACCCTTATATCTGCTCTCCACCGCTGCTGGCTGTGTGTGTGTGTGTGTGTGTGTGTGTGTGTGTGTGTGTGAGAGAGAGAGAGAGAGAGAGAGATGCTTCTCTCCCTATTTCCCTTTGTATCAGTGGTGTCCCTCTTTTGACCCCCCCTCTCTCTCTCTCTCTCTCTCTCTCACACACACACACACACACACACACGGCCTTTCAGCATCTGTGTGTATTGCCAGTGAATCAGTGGAATATTTTCCATGATCTTACTTACGTGTGTCCTTCCCTTCCCTTTCCTCCACTTTTCTCCACAAATCTATTTCTTTATCACAACTAATATAAGGAAATAAAATTCAGCAGACACACGTCATCTATGCATAAGGCAAATTTCTCTGTATATTTATGCATACATCTCAAAATTATCAAATAATTTATGTTTCTTTATGTGCGCCATTTAATTTTGCATGTTTATATATATAATACATGATGATTATGTTGAGTTTATAGCTGAAAACTTGTTATAATCACTAGCGACGTTTGAAATTTGGACGCATGAAATTCGGCACACGCGGCCAGCCCAGATACGGGGCGGGGCGCTGTTTTTGCCCAGCCATAGTGAAGGGGTTAATGTAAACACATTTTTGTTTCTCATTCTAAAAATAACTAGTATATTAAAACAATATGAGTGACAGAAAATAATCAACATCTATTTCTACTTGAAAGTAGGCATACGTACAGTCCCTGAAAGTCAAGATCAAGACCAAGATTGCTCATCGAACGTAGCATCCCCGTGAGATTAGTTCCCTCAGTAGCTCGGTGAAAGCTACCGCCTGCAGCCTGCGCAGTGAGTAAATCTATCAACCCAGCCTTTTTTTTTACTATTTCAAAGTCACAGGTCCTAAGGGTGAGCACTGTAATTTTTCAACCAACAGTGGAACACTTTGAACACAGAGAAGGGCATCAAGTAACATACGGTATCATAGTCATAATTGTAAGTAAAGTGGCCAAATGTACTGTATTTCCCGCCATATAAAATGCACCAGAGTATAAGATGCACCTATAATCTGGCATACATTTAGAAGAAAAAAAATCACATTTTCCCTGAACTTGATGTGTATGCAGTATTACATCTGGCCACATTACTTCCCATTGCGATTTACTTTACGCAATACACACTTAAGGCCAGGATCACACACCCCGACTCACCTTTTAACTACTTCCAGGCTGTTCCTCCCAGCTAAGTGCCTACTTAGTATGCTTACCCAATGGGACAAAAGGAACGAGATAATTAATAGGTCACATAGCTATACTTGACGGTTTTCAGAACAGTTTTCTGAGGTGTGTCGGCTGAGTGCGCTGACCTTCTAGTAATAGTTGATGTAGTGCTGAGTCATACTCGCCCATTGCCCGCGTGAAACTTAGTAGGAAGTTTGTGCACTGAGGTCTGGCTTACTCGGCAGCTAACAGCTGATTGCTTGCGGAGCGAGCTGGGAAGTGGACTCGTCCCTTTCGGAACATTCTAGAACCTTGGTTCGGGGACCATTTGAACTGCAACTGCTAATTCTGAATGCTCCGCTTTACTACTGGATTACTTTCACTTCCTGAACAACCCTTAATTCCTAACACACTCCCCACAAAAGATTGTAATTCTAAAATTTAAATGAACAATTTGAGGAATAAGAACTATTTAAAGAGTTGTTCAAATCTGAGATGTAAATTAGGACTACTTAAATTTATGCTAATGATACCAGGCTCACTTTTATTGTAGTGTATGACACCATCCTCCAATGGGGTTGCATTTAAATTATTAGTCCACATCTCTAATTTTAAAGGAAAGTGAAGCTTTTATTTAGCTAATCCTCTCCTTTTATTCTTAAGGAAGGTGTAGCATTTTATTTAGATCCTCACTCTGACAGTAATAGGTCAAGAGTGTAGCATTTATAATGTTATAGTAGTTGTAATTATATCAGTGTATTATAATTATATTAATGCATGTAACAGTGGAAAATACCCACGGCAGAGAGATCACGCCACCTTTATAGGAATGTCATCCATCAGTGTTTATCGTCCGTTCGTTCTCGGTATGTGTAACAAACACTTCGTCACCACAGCGGTCACCTTGACGTACGTGACCAGTTGTAATTTCATTATTTTCCAAGTCTCTATCTGCACTCCTTCCAGAGAGCCTGACTGATACAGACCTACTGTCTCGGCTCTCTCCAACTACACTGTATTTAGGTTAAGAATATATTCACCTAGAGCAGCGAGTGTTTCCCTTCACGCCTTGTTCGCCTACCAAGACCCTGTCTGAGCTACACGCAACCAAGCCTTCCACCGTTACATTATTGGTGATCAGCGGTGCCCCAACGTGCCCTAGCCGTCGCTACCTCATCTGTTCCACAGCGCTGCAAGCCACAAGAATTCACCGAACAGGGGAAACCCTGGAGAGGGGACAGGCGTTACGTTACAAGGAATGAGTCATTAAATGAGTCACTAAATTTGATGCAGTCCTCGGCGTTCGCTTTGGGGGACATTGGAGTAAACTATGAGATCTTTAAAAAGAACTTCATTAAAATCTTTGGGGGCAGTTGTAAACCAAGCATCGTTAAACAGATGGCCCACACGGTAGATTCCCTCCAAAAGAATTCCTAAACAAAACCGATTTTGGACGCCATGACTGAGGCAAATCAGCTGGCAGTTGACTGTGTCAAAAGTCTAGAAGACGCGCAATGGCTCCCACAGGGCAGTATGCAAAAACAACAGGTGAAGACCATCTTGGAGTTGTTTTTTTATTTATTTCATATTTCAGAAAAGAACCGCCGTTCTGCCCTTCCCTTGACCTCCAAACCAGGCGGGAAGTTGGTTGACTTCGTCTCAGAGTTAGAAGTCAAGGTTCAAGAACACACTCACAATCAGCCACTAGCAGCAGCCACAGCATTTCAGGCACAAAGTAAGGCATCTTTCACCTGTAGGTTTTGCAAACAGTCAGGACATTCCGAGAGTACATGCTTCTCGAAACATAGGGACTCAACACACTCTACACAGGGATCTGATAGGAGATCAGGGGTGTACAGAGGCAGCCATCACTCATCTCACAGGAACCCTAGGCCAACCCATCAGCGGAAGACTGCCTTTTGCCATGTCCACGGGAATTGTTTTCATGATACAGACAGTTGTTATGCAATACAAAAGGCCAGAGAGGACCAGAAGAGCAAATCTCCGGCAGACAGTAAAATAAACCCCTCCACTTCTCAAAATAAAAAGGCATGACTCCGTGACAGCCCCAAGGTGTACATCCAAGTATCCCATAAGGACAATACTAATTGGGAGCAACTTGACTCAGTCATTGCCGCCTTGGGACGGGCAAGCATAATTGCCCTCCCTTGCAAGGTGGGCAAAATTTCACTCACCTTAGCGGTGGACACAGGTGTGACAGTCAACGTAATCTCAGACTCCCCTTGCAGGTCCCTGACACGACAGGCGAGAAGGGGAAATTGGCCGCTACAAGAGAATGACCTGAATGTGATAGGCGTGACAGGCACCACGTTAAGAATCCTTGGGCGAGTACCACTAACAGTCAGCTTACATGAAAAGGTATGTCCCTTTCGAGATTTCTTTTATGTATCTAGCAGGTTTGCTTTACCTGTAGATGGGATCTTAGGAATAAACGCCATGAAAGACCTGCACATAACCATAAACCCTGAAAGCAACGCGATTGTGTATCAAGGACGATGCATACAGGGGATGGTAAATCAATCGCCTATGTCACCAGTAGTCCCGCCCTCAGAAGGGGGAAATGACCAACCCACCATGGACTCAGGGTCTACCACCGCCCAAGTGTCACCTCTTATGGTCAAACCACATGAAAACATTACGGACTTGTGGCGGACAGTAACAGCAGTCGTAGAAGGACCTCAAATAGTCCCGGATCGTGCTGCAAAATTTGTTAATATCAGGTTACATAACGCCCCTCCGACGGGCAGTGATGTGTGCATTGAAGGCACACCACACATACACCGGGTGACGGTGGAGGTAACTCTCGTGACAGTCAAGGAGGGAGGT
Source organism: Eriocheir sinensis (assembly GCF_024679095.1). Classification (NCBI taxonomy): domain Eukaryota; kingdom Metazoa; phylum Arthropoda; class Malacostraca; order Decapoda; family Varunidae; genus Eriocheir; species Eriocheir sinensis. Next base: position 3,174,404 of record NC_066534.1, read on the forward strand.
ATTGCAGAGGCATTGGTAATAAACACGTCAGGATCCCCTGTATCCTTAAAACACGGTGTTAGATTATGCCAGTGTCTAGTGTATGGGAGAAATGTAGCCCCGGAACTAGATGAATACCCTTCAGCCCAAGTCTCAGGCATAACCTCGGCGTGTCAGGATCCTCACAAACAAGACACAGCTAATTTAGAGGCATTCCTAAAAGTTGCACACTATTCCGAAATTAAGCCAACCTTAGTCCAGGTGCTGGAACAATATAGGGGGGCGCTAGCTCTACCAGGTGAGCCGCTTGGAGTTACGCAGTGTGTTGAACACCACATTAAGTTAAAACCCAATACCAATCCTGTATATATAAATGCATACAAACTCCCACACAGTCAAAGGGAAGTAGTGCAGCAGCTTATATCTGATATGTTATAACAAGGTGTCATCAAAGAATCGAACTCACCGTGGAATTCACCCTTGTTTCTGGTTCCAAAGAAAGACGGTTCTTACCGTCCTGTGATAGATTTCCGGCGGGTAAACAACGCGACCGTGGATGATCATTTTCCGCTTCCCGTTCTGAGAGATCTTCTGATGTGTCTCGGTAGAGGAAATAAAGTCTTTACGAGTCTTGATCTGGTCAGTGGCTACTGGCAACTGCCCATGGCCCCCGAGTCCCGCGAAATAACGGCTTTCAGCACGCCTCATGGCCACTGTGAGTGGACGAGGATGCCGTTCGAGCTCAAAGGAGCTCCCTTGACCTTCCAAAGGACAATGAATAGTATTTTTAGTGACTTGCTGGGCAACTCTGTCTATGTGTATTTAGACGACATCATCATAGCAAGTAAAGACGTGCATGCACACATGGAAACACTAAAAGCAGTCCTACACAGACTTCAAGAGGTCGGATTAAAGCTCAAACTCACCAAATAAGAATTCTTAAAGCCTCGGATCAAGTTCTTGGGGCATGTCGTGGACGAATTCGGCATCCACACAGTGGACAACAAAATAAAAGCTATTGCCGAGTTCCCTCAATGAACGTCTACAGACAATGTACGGTCTTTCTTGGGAGTCGCAGGTTATTACAGGCCTTTCATAAAGGACTTCGCAGCACGCGCGAGTCCCCTGACCCATCTATTAAAGAAAGACGTACCGTTTCAGTGGCTCCCAGCTCAACAAACGAGCTTTGAGGATTTAAAGAAAGCGCTTACACAGGCTCCGGACCTTGTCTTTCCAGATTTCAAGGACCCCTTTCAGCTTTGTATCGACGCTTCGGCGAGTGGACTAGGAGACGTTCTTATGCAAACTGATAAGTCCAGCAAAAAGCATGTAATAGCGCTTGCCAGTCGAGTACTAACGGCTCCGGAAAAGAACTATTCTGTTACCCACCTAGAGGCGCTTACAATTGTATGGGCTTTGAAGTATTTTCGAGACATAGTGTTGGGGTACAAAATTGTGGTGTACACGGAACACGCGGCCATAACTGATCTTTTTAAGGGAAAAAACCTACACGGTCGTCTGGCAAGATGGTTCTTAACGATCCAAGCATACAATCCAGAAATAAAATATATCACCGGGAAAACAAATGTGGTCGCAGATGCCTTATCACAAAATATTCCAATAGGTGTGATTACCAACTCAGAGGTCATCCACAACTTCACTTCACCTGAGCTACACACTGCTCAGTGAGAACACCCAGTGTGGAAGAGGGTAATTTACGCCCTAGAGTCGGGAGATGAAACAAACCTTCCAGAATTGCCAGTTCCCTTTTCACAATTTTTCCTATCAGAAGACAACCTCCTTTGTAGGTCATGGCCAACCAAACCAGTATCTATAGAACAACTGGTCATCTCAGACAAATACGTCCCCGTGACGCTTAGGCTGGTCCATAACACACCAATTGCGGGTCACCCAGGAAGGGACAAGACACTGTCTGTCACCAGACAGAAATACTACTGCCCCACATTACGGGTTGATGTAGAAAAATATGTCGCACAATGCGTCGTTTGTGCTAAGCACAAGGGGTCCGTGAAAGGGCCAGCACCTATGTTGCAATACCCAGTACCAGAGGCACCATGGAATGTTGTAAATATAGACTTATTACAGCTCCCCCAGAGCCAACATGGTTCGCGCTACTTATTAGTGTGCCTCGACCAGTTCTCTAGGTTTCTAGTTCTAGCGCCTCTCAAGGACAAGACACCCACACGCGTGGCACATGCCCTCGTGACTCACGTGTTGTGTCCACATTCGTCTCCTCGAATTCTTTTGAGTGACAATGGCACCGAGTTTAGAAACACGGTATTGGACGAAATATGCGCTCAGTTTAACATCACGCAATCCTTCATCACAGCTTACCACCCAGCTGCTAATGGGTTGGCGGAGAGGGCTAATAGGAAAATCTTGTGGGTCCTTACCAAATTGTTCGGAATGTCAGGGGAAATAGGTTCGAGGTTCTTGAGCCAAATAGTGGAGTCAGTCTGGAAGTTCACAGTGATCGTCTGAAAGTAATTTCCTCACCCTTGGACCTTGACATTGGTAATTCCCCTTCAGAGTCAAATGTTCAACAAGATAATACCTTTAAAAACTTCATTCCCACCACTTTCAGATCATGATGTTGCGTTTTCTGATCATCTTGTTGTACCTCGGCTCCCTGCTTGCAACGACACCCATCCACCTGAAGCCTGGCACCCTCACGGCACATATAGGGGAGGTCTTCCTCATAGAAGATGTGCTCCTTGTGAAATACCCATATACTTCCTTGACCAACACCACAGACACAATCCGGATAGTCTCAGAAAAACTACTCGGCATGGCAGACGCCATACGGGCAACCAAGACTAGGGAGTCAAAGGCACCTTCTAGTACTAACTCTCTGGATCTTTTTCAACTACTGGAGAATAGGATTCTGTTCTTACGGGGAAAGGTAGATGACGTAGACAAGGACTATAGCTTTCACTCAGTTCACTCTCGGGTAAAGAGGGGGCTGCTCAACATCGTTGGGTCCGCCTCAAAGTTCCTATTCGGTACGGCAACTGACGAGGGCATGCGCGATTTGCGAGACCACTACAGTCGTGTACTTTCCTTTGCTGGCCGGAATCGCAGAGTAATCAACGCCAATTGTAAACAACTTGCGCGATTGCATACTCACATTGAGGAACTGCTCGAGCAAATGAATAAGATGGCAGAAGTTTTCAACATAGTCGTCAAGCAGATAGACCAGGTGAATCAGTTTCTCCTTCTAGATCAGGCCTTGCATGCCCTGGAAAACGTCATTAACTCTGTCGCAACGGCGAATCAGCAGGTTATTAGCAACATGGTAGATGCGGCGCACGGTAGTCACACCTGCCTTGTTCCCTCTACACGATTTGAGAACGACTGTCCATATCGGGTATCAAAATTATAGCCTCAAGCCATTGTACAACCCAGACATGAGTCAATATTTTTACCCCTTGATTGAGTCCAGCCTCACACCCGATGCCATAATTATTCATGTTCCGTTTCAGATGGCGGATGTGTTTGAGGCACATGAAATTGTTCCATTCCCTTTCTCCGCTAAGGACAGTGTGTTAACCCTGGACACGACCCCGTCTCTTGTCTTAATTGCCTTCATCCAGATAGACCAGCCCCTACCCTTTTGGTTGGAGTTAGTATTATTCAAGTATTCGTGAGGAAAGCAACTTTCTAAATCACCAAGATTGTCCCTAAGCATCCGTTGGAATCTTTCTGTAGCCTTCCTTTTAGGCCTTACAGATTGACTAGATTCCTGTTTACTATTATTGCTGGCATTTGCACCCCTGTTTTCTGTGCCCCTTATAGGATGAGTCACTGACAGTTCTAATGGGTAGAGATTGCAAATAGAATGATATTGAATAGACCCATTACTCTGCTTAAGTTTGACAGTCCTTATTTTGCCATCATAACCAGAAATTAATTATAAAACCTTGCCCATCATCCAAAAGGGTCTAGTTTTGTTAAGGGCCTTTATTAATACTATGTCTCCTACTTTAATTCTATTTTCCCAGCCACTCTGATAAAAATTTCTACTATGTTCTCTAAGGTTCAGCAAATAGCTCTCAACCCACAGCTTCTTAAAATTTTCTTTTATTTCATCCTGTACTTCTAAGGTTTTTTCTAGTGATGGTTGCTTTGATCGTCAGTCCAGACATTACTAGCATCTTCTCTTAGTATCAGCGAGGAATTGCCATGTAATCTTAAGAAGGAATTAGGTATTATGAACTCTAGACTATCAGAGCTAGAGTTATACGTCAAAGGCCTTGAATTTATTGCAAGTTGAATATTAGAAAGTGTTGTTAATAGTTCAAAATATGTCAACTTGGATCTTCCTACTGCCTTGTAAAGGCTGCCTTTCAATACTCTGATCAGTCTTTCCCAGGCCGCGCCAATCCAAGCTGAGTATAAAGGAATTCTAATATGTTTAATGTTACATTTCTCCAGCTCGGATGGAAACTCCTCGGACCGTAGAGAGTTTTCAAGTAAAGTACCACCTTTTAAAAATGACTTGGCATTGTCACTATATAAGTACTGTGGTATGGAGTACCTATTGCAAAATCTTTGGAAAGCCAAAATAAAGTTCTTAGAGGACATATCAGGGAGAAGTTCAAAGTGGACTGCTCTTATATTGAGACAAGTAAATACCAGTATAAACATTTTTACTATGTTGTCACTGTTTTCCTCTTTAACTCAAAAGTGACCTGTGTAGTCTACACCTTTTCATTCATTTTCATTCATCTTTGACGCCTGCACCTAGGAGCTACCACCAGGGGATGGCCACGGCAGAAGAGTTTCCATCTCTCTCTATCCAAACACTCCCTCCTTGCCTGCTCAAAGTTTCTCAAGGATCTTTCACCTCTCTCCCTGACATACTCCTGTATCCTATCTCTCCATTTCACTGGAGGTCGTCCTCTAACATTTCCTCCCTCTATCTCACTCACATACACCCTCCTGGTCATCTTACTCTGCTCCATTCGCTCCATGTGGCCAAACTACTTTAAAGTTTGTCGCTTCACTTCTTCCACCACTCCACACTTCTTCCCTTCACCCCCGTGACACATTCCAAAACGCTCATACACACTTTCATTATTAATTCCATCCATTCTACTCACACCACATGCACTCCTCAAAGAACTCATTTCCACTGCCTGCACTCTAGACCTCTGACTTTCATTCCAGGCCCATGTTTCACTTGCATATGTAAGGGTTGGTACTATTACTGCATTTCTCAAATCCCTCTTTACCTCCATGCTCACACTTCTGCCATTCATGATACATCCCAAAGACCCTACCACCTTTCTTCCTTGCAATGCCCTTTCTCTTGTCTCTCCTTCTGCTTAAGCATAACTGATCCAAGGTACTTAAACTTATTGACCTCCTCCATTTCTTCACCATTCAAAATTATTTTGCATTCTTTTTCACATTCAATTCCCACTCTATATAGGCATACAAAATCCACAACCTCACTTCTACTCTGCTCACAAACCATCACTTTACTTTTGTTGACATTTACTTTCAGCTTTCTCTTTTTACATACACTATCAAAAACACTGACCAAATTTTGTAAGCCACTTTCATTTTCTGCAATGAGCACCGTGTCATCAGCAAATAAGACTGAATTCAGCACCCACTTCCTTCCCTCAGCGTACATTTTTACTCCAACTTCCCCAACTTTGCCCTTCATTCCTCTCATAACACCATCCATATAAATATTGAACAACCATGGTACTTCACTTCTAACCTTTGAAACCTCCAAATTCATATTCTATATATTCTCAGATGAAAACATATTCTAATGATCAGAATATGTTATGGCGATTGACTGATCTATTTTTCTTAATTTCTACAGCCAAAACACAAGAAAGAACAAACAACTCACCTGAATCTGTAAGGGATACTCTTGCAACTTGTGACCATTTCCTCTTTTCTGGGGGTCCCGTTTCCCTTGGCCAGGATCCTGTGAGTGTTTCCAACTCTTCTTCCGATGAGTGGTGTTCAACAGGGTCACACGCATCACATTCACTAACAAATTCAGAGTCCGGGAAAGGTTCTATAGGAGACTCTAAGGCTGGGGACTCTCTTGGAAGGTCTGAGGTCCGTAAGGGAGGGTGGAGATGGCGAGGAGTCCTTGCTCTCCGTCCTAAGTGTGGGTTGTGACTATGATGGAGGTGATGGTGGTGATGGTGATGGTTGTGGTGATGTTGATGATGGTGATGGTGTGGGTGTGGATGATGATAGGGGCCTATGGAGGAAGTGCTAGAGGATGGGGGAATGGTGGCTGGGGGGGGCATATCTGGGGCATCAGCAGCCATTGGGAGGTCGTCGCAGGTGAGGGTGTCTGTGCTGGTCTGGCTAGTGGGGCGTGACCTCACGCTGCACCCACTGGACACCTCACTGGACATCTCACTGCCTGTGAATAAAAAAATATTCGGTGATACTGGATGCAAGACTTTTTCAATAAAAAGATCTATCTATCTATCTATATTTCCAATGCCCTGCTCCTTCACGGGAACTTCCCTCCTGAGGGTGGCTGCGGCAGAAGTATCTCCATTTCTCCCTGTTCTCGCACTCCCTCTCAGCACACTCAATCTTGCTACTTCCTACTCTCTCGCTCCAATACTCACTACCCTATTGATCCACTTCACTTCCCTGACACCCCCCCCTTCAATCCTTCCCTCAAACAATTTTTTAACAAATTCATTTTCCTTCATTCTCATCACATGTCCAAACCATCTCAGCATACCATGCTTCACCCATTTGAGCACTCCACAATCCACTCCCTTTGTTGTCACACCCATACCAAACCTCTCAAACATACTTTCATTACTTCCTCCATCCCATCTAGAAACACCACATGCATCGATTATATAGCTCATTTCCACTGCATGAATTCTCAATTGCTGTGCTGCATTCCATGTCCACGTCTGACGCATATGACAGTTAGCAGGATAATACTGTTCCTTATCTCCCTCTTTACCTCCATGCTCACACTTCTTATAACCCTCTCAAATGCACCTACTACCAGTCTGAACTTCACTGCTCTTTCCAGAGTCGGCTTTAAAAACCTGCCCCCCCCCCCCTATTAAACATTGAAAAAGAACTTTTCATTTTTTTTTTTTTATTTTGAGTTAATGTTTAACATGGTTAAACTTACATAAAAAAATGAAGTTTAACATCCTGATGATAAATGAGTTCTACATACACAGACATTGAAATTTTAAAACCGATTAAAATCTCTGAAAAAAAAAAAGTTTTCTTTTAATTTTGAGCAGAAGTTCATGGTCTCACGTACTTGTGTTCTAGTTGCTGCTTTGATATAAACATGGTTGGGAATAACCCTTTTTTTTTTTCAAATCCAACCCACTGGGTTTTAATGGGTTTTATTTTTGTTTTGTTTTTGTTGTTTTCATTGTTATTCTTCATATTTAAAAGTAAATCATTTAAAATAAGCAATTATAAAGTAAATTAAAGTGAAACAAAAGTACATTTCCTGTACAATACAAATTAACACACACCAACCTGAAACAACTGGTCTAGAACAAGCGTCTTCTCTTCAAACAACACTTTAAAACTTTTCGGCTGAGATTCAAAGTTGGCAGAATTTTTCTGGAAACTCAGCAAAACTCTATTAGAATCTCAGCCACCAGCAAGTCATTTTTTTTCTTCCAAGGTTGGCAAATTGTGGTGTGCTCACTGGACACATTGGTTTATTGTTGTCTCATGCTGTTAAGCAGCCATGCTGTGACCATATAGTTGTATGTAAAAAACATTTTGTACATAAAGAATTAAGTTCACAAATAATTCACGTTAGTATACAGGCAGTCCTCGAGTTGCAACACGGTTTGGTTCCAACAGGTAGGTCGCAAGTCAAAATTTACATTAAAAAATACAGTAAACCCTCAATATAACGGACCCGCTTATAAAGGATTTCGGATATAACGGACAAGGTCAGAGGGTCAGAAATCCACGGAGACTGACCGAGAGTAGTTTTTAGCCAACCACGCCCGGTAACTGCAATAGCGTCTGCTAGCCATCTCACCCCCTCCCTTTATCTGCAGTCCCATCCTTCGGTTACTGTATTTTTTTTCAGCCCACCTGATGAAATATTTTCCTCCTTGTGGTTCCCATTCAAATGAAAAACGTATTTACACCGCAAGAAAGTCTTATGCAACAATCCAGGACGTATATGTAATGGAGAATAGCCAAATGTTTGTGAGTATCAGTACTGACACAGCTTAAGGGTTGCCTATTAGGTAGGTTGGTTTAAATTTATTTGGCACACAGTGTGGGGCCGCAGAAATACGCAGCGTGAGACGGAACAGCACGCTGGCAGGGGTGGCCCGCTATGAGGGCCGGTATTGCGAGAAATACCTCCTCACAGAAATAAGTTGCTCTGCTGTCCACCACGCATGCACACTGGGGGAATACAGAGCAGGAAAAACATTAATTTGGCTGGTTTTGTTTTAGTTTGTTCACTTGTGATCTTTCTGAGTGGTGAGTGCAATACAGACACTACCCTACTTACGAACATCTGACTTACGAACATTCAGACATACGAACGGACTGCGGCATAAGTTAAAATCACGTTCATAATACTTTCGCAAGTCCGAATTTTGAGTTGCGCGTCTTTTGCATAGTACAACATTTTGTTGCAACCCACACTGGGAAGCACCACACAATGCCCGAGAGCAGCAGTTTAGTTCGTACAACATGAATCGGTCAACAATCAGTACGATTTACATGAACAAGGAGCGGATTATATATATATATATATATATATATATATATATATATATATATATATATATATATATATATATATATATATATATATATATATATATATATATATATATATATATATATATATATATATATATATATATATATATATATATATATATATATATATATATATATATATATATATATATATATATATATATATATATTGGAAAATCATGCGCCAATATCCGTGATTATTTATCAAAGACCCCAGTATACACCCAAGAAAAAGCGACAACTGTATTGGCGGCGCTATCATGAGGTAGAGTGGGCGAGCTTAAGTCCCAGACAGACAATGAAGCTCTCAGTTCTGGCTGTGATTGACAGGGAAAGTATCGATTTTTTTGTCACGCGACACGTGTTTTTCTGACTGTACCTTATGTTTTTTTATTATTATTTTGGGATAATGCCACGAGGTCCTGAGCTGACAAGTGAGCAAATTACAGCGATATCATCACTCTGTGTGGCAGGAAAATGTAACAAAGATATTTCAAGCCAGACCGGCATACCACTACGCAGTGTGCAAAGATGGACAAGAAAATGTAAGGATGCGGGAGGCTCTGTCCCGCCACTTCAGATTAAGAGGACTGGACCGGCTAGGAAAACATCTAAGAGGACTCTCAAAGTGATTCAGCGACAGGTGGAAGCTGAACCTAGAATAACAGCTAAGGAATTAAAAGAAAAGAACCCGCTACTCTTGCAAACTGTTTCTGTTAGAACCATCCAACGACGCCTCAGAGACGACCTCTGCTATGAGCATCGGGCGCCACGACGTAAACCCATTCTAACTGAGAAACAGAAGCAAAAACGGGTTCAGTTTTGTAGGAAATATCTGAAGTGGGACAGTGAGAAGTGGAAGAAGGTATTATGGAGTGATGAGGCTACGTTTTGTGTCACTGGGTGCAGACCCGTACCATCCCAAGTACACTCAGGGGACAGTCAAGCACCCGGATAGTGTCATGGTATGGGGTGCCTTTGGGTACTATGGTAAGGGCAAGCTTGTTGTGTTACCTAAAAACATTACAGTGAACAAGGAAAGATATTTGGAACTGTTGTGTGATCATCTGGAGGATTGCTTTGATGCCTGCAAGAGTGAGGTGTTCATGCAGGACGGAGCCCCTGCACACACAGCAAAATTAATCAAGGAATGGTTTGAGTTTGTAGCAGTGGACTACATACAGGACTGGCCTGGTAATAGTCCAGATTTTAACCCAATCGAAAATCTTTGGGGACTCATAAAGCGACGGCTACGAGGACGTGACACCGCAACTCTGCCAAAGCTCGTGAAGGAGATTCAGGACATCTGGGACAATTTGGAACCCACCATGCTCCAAAGACTTGCTGAATCCGTTCCTCGACGCCTGGAGAGTTGTCTAAAGAGAAAAGGACTCCCCACTAAGTATTAGAGGCCGGTAAGTACCCCTTGAATATTTTTTTAAAATTATTTTTCTAAGTGTTACAAAAGAAAAACATATCACGCCAATACTGCGCGCTGTATATATATATATATATATATATATAGATATATATATATATATATATATATATATATATATATATATATATATATATATATATATATATATATATATATATATATATATATATATATATATATATTTATATATTTTACAGCAAAGGAGTCAGTTCAAGGGAAAAAAAAAGGGAAACAATAATGAAAAAAAAAAGGCCCGCTTCTCACTGCTCGTAAAAAGAGTCCAGAGAAGTGGCCAACGATAGGTCAATTTCGGGAGGAGAGGTGTCCTGATACCCTCCTCTTGAAAGAGTTCAAGTCGTAGGCAGGAGGAAATACAGATGAAGGAAGATTGTTCCAGAGTTTACCAGCGTGAGGGATGAAAGAGTGAAGATGCTGGTTAACTTGTGCGTAGGGGATTTAAAGAGTAAAGGGATGAGCTTGAGTAGAAAGTCATGTGTGGCGAGGCCACGGGAGGGGGGGAGGCATGCAGTTAGCAATTTCAGAAGAGCAGTCAGCATGAAAATATCGATAGAAGATAGAAAGAGAGGCAACATGGCGGCGGAATTTAAGAGGTAGAAGACTATCAGTAACAGGAGGGGAGCTGATGAGACGAAGAGCCTTAGACTCCACTCTGTCCAAGAGAGCTGTGTGAGTGGAGCCCCCCCACACGTGAGATGCATACTCCATATGAGGGCAGACAAGGCCCCTGTATATGGATAGTAACTGTACGGGGGAGAACTGGTGGAGACGATGCAGAACGCCCAACCTCGAGGAAGCTGATTTAGTGAGAGGAGATGTGAAGTTTCCAGTTAAGATTTTGAGTTAAGGATAGACCGAGGATGTTTAGTGTTGAAGAAGGTGACAGCTGAGTGTTGTTGAAGAATAGGGGATAGGGGTATGGAAGATTGTGTCGAGTTGATGGGTGGAGAAATTGGGTTTTAGAGGCATTGAAGGACACAAGGTTCCTTTTACCCCAATCGGAAATGATAGCAAGGTTTGAGGTTAAGCATTCTGCAGCCTCCAGTCTGGAGACATTTAATTCCTGTTGAGAGGGTCTTTTGTTGAAAGAAGTTGAATAATGCAGAGTGGAGTCATCAGCGTATGAGTGAACAGGACAGTTTGTTATGGAAAAAAGATCATTGATGAATAACAGGAAGAGAGTGGGTGATAGGACAGAGCCCTGTGCAACACCACTGTTGATAAGTTTAGGGGAAGAACAGTGACCGCCTACCACCGCAGAGATAGAACGGCCGGAAAGGAAACTGGAGATAAAGGAACAGAGAGAGGGATAGAATCCGAAAGAGGGCAGTTTAGAAAGCAAAAAGTTGTGCCAGACTAAATCGAAAGCTTTCAATATGTCTAGCGCAACTAAGAAAGTTTCAGCGACAGCAAGAAGATCGCCAGTAAAACGCCCCTTGCGGAACCCATACTGGCGATCAGATAGAAGGTCAGAAGTGGAAAGGTGCTTTTGAATCTTCCGGTTAAAGATTGATTCAAAAGTTTTAGATGGACAGGAAAGTAAAGTTATAGGGCGGTAGTTTGAGGGATTGGAACGGTCACCCTTCTTAGGCACAGGCTGTACAAAGGCATACTTCCAGCAGGAAGGAAAGGTAGATGTTGATAGGCAGAGACAAAGGAGTTTGACCAGGCAGGGTGTCAGCACAGAAGCACAGTTTTTAAGGACAATAGGAGGCACTCTATCAGGTCCATAAGCCTTCTGAGAGTTGAGGCCAGAGAGGGCATAGAAAACATAATTCTTAAGAATCTTAATAACAGGCATAAAGGAGTCAGAGGGGGGATGAGTAAGAGGAATATGCACAGAATCGTCCAGAGCGGAATTGTTACAGAAAGTCTGAGCGAAGAGTTCAGCCTCAGAGATAGATGAGACGGCGGTGCTGCCGTCAGGGTTAAGGAGAGGAGGAAAAGAAGAAGTGAAGTTAGAGGAGATATTTTTGGCTAAGTGCTAGAAGTCTTTAGAAGAACTAGAGAAAGCAAGGTTTTGACATTTGCTATGAATGAAAGAGCTTTTGGTAAATCAAAGAATATATTTTTTTTTCTTTTTTTTTTTTTTACATCTAAGGAGACAGTTCAAGGGCTCAAATAAAAAAATAAAAAAATAAAAAAAAGCCCACTACTCACTGCTCCAGAACAGAGGTCAAAGGAGAGTCCAAAATGAGAGGTCAATTTCAGGAGGAGAGGTGTCCTGACCAGGGGTGGATCAAATACAACTGTATTTGTATTTGAATTGTATTTAAATACAATTTTAATGTATTTGTATTTGTATTTGTATTTTGACATCCAGAGAAAAAAGTATTTTGTATTTGTATTTGTATTTTGATACCCAGAAAAAAAGTATTTTGTATTTGTATTTGTATTTTGACATCCAGAGAAAAAAGTATTTTGTATTTGTATTTGTATTTTGGCACCCAGAAAAAAAGTATTTTGTATTTGTATTTGTATTTTGATACCCAGAAAAAAAGTATTTTGTATTTGTATTTGTATTTTGACATCCAGAGAAAAAAGTATTTTGTATTTGTATTTGTATTTTGATACCCAGAAAAAAAGTATTTTGTATTTGTATTTGTATTTTGATACCCAGAAAAAAGTATTTTGTATTTGTATTTGTATTTTGATACCCAGAAAAAAAGTATTTTGTATTTGTATTTGTATTTTGGCACCCAGAAAAAAAAGTATTTTGTATTTGTATTTATATTTCGAGTCAAAACCATTTGAGGAGGATAAATACTGTTAAGGAAATAGAAAAAGAAGTAATGTTAAGCCGCGTTAAGGCGAGGAGGAAACAGATTAAGGTTGAAGGCGAAGGAGTAAAGGATTAACATCAGATCACGGGGAAAGCGGAGTAAGGAGAACATTAAGGTTGAAGGCGGAGGAGGAAAAAAATTAAGGGTGGGAAGTAAGGAGGAAATTAACCTCAGGTCACATGGAGGAGGAGTAGGAGAGGATTTAGGGAGTTACTGAGGGATGGGTGGCTCGGAAGAAGGATCCCCCAGCAAAAATGTGTGACGTCACGGAAATGGGAGGCGTAGGGGATGAGATGTCAGTGAAGACGACGAGAGAGACAGTGAACCGATCTACTGCTTTAACTTGGCAAATGCACTACAGTCCCCTATCAAAAGGAGGTTACATCCATTTCTTGAGAGGACTGATGTCATGGGGAGGCGGTGGCTGAGTCGTCAGAGTAACGGCACCGTGTTCAGGAGGACGCGAGTTCAATCCCCGCCCGGTGCCACCAAGCTGGGATTTTTCAGCCGCCGCCGAGTGGCTTAAAACTACCCACATGCTGTCCAGAAGACCACCTATCAACCCGGACTCTAGATTCTAGGATCAAAGATGAGCTCTGGGAGGGCAGCATAAGCCAATGCAAGATGGCGCCACTATAAACACTCGCCTGCGCCAGAACGGGCTGGGCCGACCATCAGGACCCACCAGAAAGAAGCCTTGGACCGACCATCAGGATCCACCGGGAAGAAGCCTACCGCCGCAATAGGCCGCAATGTAAAAAAAAAAAAAAAAAAAAAATTGCCGCAGCTGTCATGGGCCCCAGGTATAAGCTGGCATGGATGCCATGTAAGAAAATGCAAAAGGAAAAGGTCTCCAAGATTGTGGACCTAATTATTTCCGAGTCAACTCAGTCGACCTTGAAGAAGAAAACATTTCAAGAGAGTGAGCCTTTCGTCTTTTCGGCTGGCATGAGTGCAACACGACCTCGTCGTTTTGTCTACATGCCTCCAGCTGGGCAAATGATGGCAAGTGCATCAACAAATGACACTACAGTGGTGAAGGCAGAACTTGAAACGATGTCTTTTGATGTCAATCCACTGAGGTACTGGCGTGATGTAAAAGGCTTCAAAATTTTGAAGCACTTTACCAAGAATATTCTAGGGTGCTGTGAAACGTCGGCATCATCCAAGAGGGTGTTTAGTAAGGCCGGCAATTTTTACACTCCTGAGCGAGCAAAACTCGGCCTGGAAACCTTCCAGGCATTAATGATGATAAAATACAATTATGATATGTGAAGTGTAAACTTGTGAAAAAAAGTATCTTTATATTTTTTTGCATAATTTCAGGAGTATTTTTATTTGCATCTTTGAAATCTGGAATAGGAGTATTTGTATTTTTATTTGTATTTTTAGATTCAGGAATAGAAGTATTTGTATATGTATTTGCATTTTTAGATTCAGGAATAAAAGTATTTGTATTTGTATTTGTATTTTTGGAATCCCGAACAAAATTATTTGTATTTGTATTTGACTTATAAAAAATCAGTATTTAATCCAACCCTGGTCTTGACACCCTCCTCTTGAAATAGTTCAAGTCATAGGCAGGAGGAAATACAGATGAAGGAAGATTGTTTCAGAGTTTACCAACATGAGGGATGAAAGAGTGAAGATGCTGGTCGACTCTTGCATAAGGGGTTTGGACAGTATAGGGATGAGAATGAGTAGAAAGTCGTGTGCAGCAGGGCCGCAGGAGAAGGGGAGGCATGCAGTTAGCAAGTTCAGAAGAGCAGTCAGCATGAAAATATCGATAGAAGATAGAAAGAGGGGCAACATGGTGGTGGAATTTGAGAGGTAGAAGACTATCAGTATGAGGAGGAGAGCTGATGAGACGAAGAGCCTTAGCCTCCACTCTGTCAAGGAGAGCTGTGTGAGTGGACCCTCCCCCACACATGAGATGCATACTCCATACGAGGGCGGACAAGGCTCCTGTAAATGGATAGCAACTGTGCGGGGGAGAAGAACTGGCGGAAACGGTACAGAACGCCCAGCCTCGAGGAAGCTGATTTAGTAAGAGATGAGATCTGAAGTTTCCAGTTGAGATTTTGAGTTAAGGTTAGACCGAGGATGTTTAGTGTTGAGGAAGGTGATAGCTGAGTGTTGTCAAAGAATGGGGGATAGTTGTTTGGAAGATTGTGTCGAGTGGATAGGTGGAGAAACTGTGTTTTTGAGGCGTTGAAGGACACCAGGCTCCTCTTGCCCCAATCAGAAATAATAGTAAGGTCTGAGGCTAAGCGTTCTGTTGCCTCCAGCCTTGAATCATTAAGTTCCTGTAGGGTGGGTCTTCTATTAAAAGAAGTTGAGTAATGCAGAGTGGAGTCATCGGCGTAAGAATGGATAGGACAGTTCGTTTTGGAAAGATCATCAATGAACAACAGAAAGAGAGTGGGAGATAGGACAGAACCCTGTGGGACACCACTGTTAATAGGTTTAGGGGAAGAACAGTGACCGTCTACCACAGCAGAAATAGAACGGTCAGAAAGGAAACTGGAGATAAAGGTACAGAGAGAAGGATAGAAACAGTAGGAGGGTAGTTTGGAAAGCAAAGATTTGTGCCAGACCCTATCAAAAGCTTTTGATATGTCCAGTGCAATAGCAAAGGTTTCACCGAAACGGCTAAGAGAGGATGACCAAGAGTCAGTTAGGAAGGCTAGGAGATCACCAGTAGAACGCCCCTTGCGGAATCCATACTGGCGATCAGATAGAAGGTCAGAAGTGGAAAGGTGCTTTTGAATCTTCCGGTTAAGGATTGATTCAAAAGCTTTAGATAGACAAGAAAGTAAAGCTATAGGACGGTAGTTTGAGGGATTGGAGCGGTCACCCTTCTTAGGCACAGGTTGTATGAAGGCATACTTCCAGCAAGAAGGAAAGGTAGATGTTGACAGGCAGAGACGAAAGAGTTTGACCAGGCAGGGTGACAGCACAGAGGCACAGTTTTTAAGGACAATAGGAGGTACTCCATCAGGTCCATAAGCCTTCTGAAGATTGAGGCCAGAGAGGGTATAGAAAACATCATTTTGAAGAATCTTTATAACAGGCATAAAAGAGTCAGAGGGGGGATGAATAGGAGGAATATGCCCAGAATTGTCCAGGGTGGAGTTTTTAGAAAAAGTTTGAGAGAAGAGTTCAGCCTTAGAGATAGATGAGACGGCAGTGTTGCCGTCAGGACTGAGGAGTGGAGGGAAAGATGAAGAAGTGAAATTGGAGATGTTTTTGGCTAGATGCCAGAAGTCACGGGAAGAGTTAGAGAAAGCATTTTCTATTAATGAAAGAGTTTTTGGTTAGTCGGAGAATAGATTTGGCACGATTCCGGGCAGAAATGTAAAGTTCATAGTTAGCATTAGTTTGAATTCTCTGGTACCTTTTGTGAGCTGCCTCTCTATCATTGACAGCACGAGAACAAACAGGTAACTGAGTTGCCTATAATAGTATAGGGATGGAGGATCGGCTTGTTGAATATAGTAATTGTGACGAGAGCGTTATGAATGTCAAAAAGAGATACAGGTAAGTCTCGATTTACGTGAGATTGTTTTACGCATTTTTTAAATAAAGCGGGGTCCAAAATCCAAATAAATGTTTAATTTAAACGTTTTTTCCACTTATACGCGATATTTTATGGAGTGGCCACCAGGTGTCTCACGCAACTGGACTCACACGGCGCTGCGGCCACACAGCTGAGCTCAGTTCTTCCCGCGTGCCACTTGAACAACAATACAGTACCCACGCTGCCACGCTACTCATCAATAGGGGTGGGCAGGTAACGGTACCAGTACCGGTACTAACGGTACTAGCTATACAGTACGGTACCGGTACCAGACTGCTTGGTACTGGTACCAATACTAGCCAGGCGCTCATGCTGTCCCTCATTTCTTTCTCAGACGAGTGAGGCTGAGACTGAGTGCCTGATTGGATATCTCGGTGATATGGATATTCTCTCTCTCTCTCTCTCTCTCTCTCTCTCTCTCTCTCTCTCTCTCTCTCTCTCTCTCCACTGAATGTATAACGCACACCTTTTTCACATAAAAAATGCCTGAAAGTTTAGCCCAGCGCATTATACACTGAATGTACAAATTTTTTATTATTTTTTTCTTCTTTGGAGTGTTTTTAAGGGTCTGTGTTTCGTCTTATCTAATAACAACGGCAAACTTACCTTTATTATTATTAATGACCCTTCATAGTCCATGGCTATCTTATAATATGTTACCAAAGAATACAGGGCGATCAAATAACTACTATACAAAAATTTAATCGGTGGAGGATCGCCCATGCCTTGCTGTTATCCCGTTTTCCCGTCGGGCGCCATTTGTATGATCTTGATCTTGATGTCACAGCTGGCTTACAATTGTATGACTAAGGAGCAGTACAAGCTACATAAAAGAATCATATTGGAAAAAAATAACCATGTGTTCATTATTAATCATTAATATTAGTGAGAATAATGGGATAAATATGATATCAGAAACTGTACATCATGAGTCTTGTATGAGGAGTTATTTCACGCCCGGCCGCCATTTGTATTGTTTACAAACCACACAACCACACCCACATAACAAACAGCTGCATGCCGCATTGTCTGTCATAACCTATGAGTGACTGTGAGAATAATATGCTTATTATGATCTCAGAAGCTGTACATAATCAGTATGTACGAGGAGATATTTCTCGCAACACCGGCCCGGCCGCCATTTGCATTGTTTGAAAACCACACAACCACACCCAAACAACAAACAGCTGCATGCCGCGTGTCACCAGAACCGTATGAATTGTGCCTTGCCTAGTTGTCTGTCATAACCTACGAGTGATGGTGGGAATAATATGCTTATTATGATATCAGAAGCTATGCATCATCAGTCTGTACGGGGATGTATTTCTCACAACACCAGCCCGACCGCCATTTTCATTGCTTTACTCAAGGACACTTGTCAATTCAAGCAGTAAAGATTACACCTAAAATATATGAATTTCGGGAAACTGTCAATGTTCTTTAACCCGGACATATTTCTGAGCATTTTAAGAACTTTTTTTTTCAAAATTGTTGTCTTAAAGTTTGGGGTGCACGTTATACACCGCAAAATACGGTATTTATTTTTCGACAGAAACCTACCTCTTGTTTGATTTACATTGTTTTTGATATACGCGACCTCTTCAAGGACGCAATACTCGTGTAAATCGAGAGTTACCTATATTTAGAAACGGTGACAAATCAAAATAATGGGAGTCTACCCAGTTACGACTGTCAATGTATTTATATAATTTTTTTGTGTGAGTATTTCTCCCTCTCCTTATACAATATCTTATTTATTTTCCTCTATTTTAGGTCTAATTTGATGATGTTTATAAGATATTGATGTTGGAAAACCTTTATTTATCACAGAAAAAATATATTTAACACAAAAAATATGCATTGAAACACAAAAAATAACAGTTTAGTTGGAGAGCACGGGACACACTCGGCTTTACTTGGATGACTCATCGGCAAAGAATCCAGCAAGCTGTCAGGCCTTCTCTATTGAGATGGCAATGACTTGCCCACCTATTGTTGATGCGAATTCACAGCCAGCTGCTGAAGCTGCAGAGACCTGAACAGTCTGGGTTCACGCCTGGTAAGTCAACAATTGACCGTATCCAAGCACTTCGCTTACTGGTGGAGCGCCGATGTTATTTTTGACAGGGGATGCTTACAGCCTATGTCAATCTCAAGAAGGCGTTTAATTCAGTGTATCGCAGGGCACTCTGGGATCTTCTACGATTCTGTGAGATTCCTGCGAGGACTATTGGTTTGCTGACTGGCCTGTATTCTAGGACAGAGAGTGCTGTGAAGTGTAGGGGTGGGCTTGTCCAGCTTTTTTCTCGTGAATGCGGGAGTGAGGCAGGGCTATGTCCATTGCGGAGCATCCATTGGCAATACCAGGGTCACAGACCTTGTTTTTGCCGATGTTGCAGTAATCCTGGCGGAGTCGCTGGAGGTTTTGGTGATGACTTTCGAGGCACTGCATGAGGAGGCAAAGCCCTTGGGACATCAGGTTTCCTGGGCCAAGACCAAGGTACAGGTGTTTAGAGGCTTGCTAGATGAAACAGTACAGTCTGTTCATGCGTGCGGCTCTAGTCTCAGTCCTCGTTGTAAACTCGTAGAAATAGCATCCGTTCCCTCGTGTCATGTTTTCAGCACTACAGTGTGAGTTCTTTGTGTTTTAACAATGTCCCCCAGAAAGATGGTTAAAAGGGATGGTGCTGCAAAGAGGAAAACAGGAACGGTGGATATGTGTTGCCTTCAGCTTTGATCCTCTGTTTTAATATATTACCATCAAGTGAGCTTCATAGTTGTTAGGATGATGCAACACAAAGGTTAAATTATGAGGTTTATTCACATTATGTTGGTATATAATGGTAGTGAGCTTATGGAAGTTAAGTAACAATATTATGACAATTCATCATTCTGCTGGTAATGGTAGTGAGCTTATTGAAGTTAAGTAACAATATTATTTACAATTCATCATTCTGTTGGTAACGGTAGCGAGCTTGCTGAAGTTAAGTAACAATATTATTTACAATTCATCATTCTGTTGGTAATGGTAGCGAGCTTACTGAAGTTAAGTAACAATCCTAATTAATAATTATCACTCATCACTCCTATTCACCTTAAGGGGGTACGTGACACCTGAGGTCATCTAATTAAACTATCTGGGGTATTGCGATGAAACTTTGCAGGTAAGTAGGCATCTATGTTGCCTATATTTTGTACAAGCCAGAACAATGTATGTATACTTATACGTATACATGTGCGTATACGTGTAGCGACACTTAAAATTACACAGCACCATTAACCCGTAAACTGCGCCAGACATCTCAAGATCCTATGAGTTAGACTGCGCCAGACATCTTAAGATGACACATGTTCCAAGGTGAATATTTATATTTCCCGCAATGCCAAAGTATATTCCAATGAACCTCGTGTGGCAACATCATCCCTCTTACGCACCATGTTGTCACCATCGTCATATTAGTTGCTCTTTAGCAGCCATGGAGAGTAGAATTATGTCATCTACTGATGCCAACCAGTCTCATATAGCTCCTGCGGTCGTGACTGAGGGGGAGGCATGGGAGGGGGTAAAAAGAAAGTATTGGTAAAGAGAAAGATTGTAGTAGACAAATTTGAAAGAGACAGTGATTCAGATTGGACTCAACCATCAGATTCAGCTGGTCTGAGGAAGCGTGGCAAGCGTGAGCATGCTTCTGGCGCTCAAGGTCACAGACACGCTGCCTCTCCAACAGTGCGGAAAGTTACTAGCTAGCCTAGTCACTCACTGACACCATCATCACTGTCCGATGATTCAGAGTGGCAGTAAGATGAGGAAAATGAGAGTGGAGGTATAGGAGAAGACTCAGTTAATGAACTGAGTGAGGGAGGGGTGTAAGCTGGTGTGGGAGAGGAGGGGGAGGCAGAGGGAGAACAGGAGCCTCAGAGATGCGAGACAACGCGTACTCCATTCGTCTGGTCTGATGGATCAGATTTTGTGCCAGACATTCATAACTTTGACAAGAATATTGCTGGTGTGACTAATGACTGGCCTCTTGATAATGATGCGCAAGAGGTTGATTATCGAAATTGACAAAGTGGTGTTTCCTGTGATATTTTTTGTTTGTTGTAACTGGAATGAATAATTAGTGGCAAGAGAATGTTCAGACGTGACTGTGCCATGTGTCATCTTCCCTCTGCCACCGTCCTATCTACCCCGTCACTGCCAGCGCTCCCAAGGTCACCTCATATCCGCAACCTTTATCCAGCCATCATTGCCACATTAAGTGATTTTTTTTTTTTTTTTTCACTATTTGGTGCTCAACATGTCTCTCTTGGGTGTTGTAATACTAAAAAAAAATTCCAGCAGGTTATTATTTTGCCATTTATTGCGCACCCAGGAGCTATTCTCGAATCTTAATTGCGCAGTTTATGGGTTAATACATAACAAAGCACTTTCATTTTTTGGCTGTGAATAGTCTTTAGGTATGCCTAGAGCCCTATGGAAAATATTCTGAAAGTTTCCCATACAGAAAGGCATAATGGTATTTATTTTTATTATGTTCGTCAAACATCGCGTAAAATAGTGTTTTTTGTTACTTTTTCCTCTTAATACTCCTATCTCCTTTACCCTATCAACAATATCTAGTCATAGGTCCCTAGCTACTTGTACAATCAACATTCCCTGAACTTTTCACTTAAATCTGATTGATTTTAGATTTTCTGCGATTAAAAAAGACAAAATTTATCGAACGGAGATATGATCAATTTAAAAATATAAAGACCTTTAACTCAGTCCATTTAAACCTGCACCAGACATTTAAAATTTGCGCTGCGAGGAAAACATTGCTCGGAGATTATTTATAGATGGTATAAGAACTTTTTTAACCCAGCTTTGCAAAATGCTATATTTTGTGTACTCCCTTAACCCCCATGGCGTCGGAACATTTCCCACCCGTGACCCCCCCCAGCGTCAGCACTTTTCAAAAAAAAATTTCTCCCATTATGTCAAAAAAAAAAAAAAAATTATATGTTTAAAAGTGTCAAAATGAAAAATGAGTGTAGAGTCAAAATTGTCGTTGTGTCGTAGAAATGACGCTGATGTGACTGACGCTGAGCCTGTGGTGACCGGCCACGCTGTGCTGTGCCGACGAAGGGCTCACTCATCCCTTCAGACTATTACAACTACATGGTAGATATGGTACACTGGCCGTAGCTTAAACACCTAACCGTTGCTAAATAACAAGTTACCCTAATCAGGGTTCAATGATACATGATTATTACTGAAAAATGTTCCCTACCACCGATATGTGTTCACAGGGATGATCATGGAAATTAGGTAGTCATGGGGGTTCAGGACACCAAGGAGGTGGTCATGAATCCACACAAACATTGGACTATACAAATGACACTAAAAATTTATCCTTTTCTATTACTGAGTTAATCATGGGACGAGACATTCGTGCGGGTCTAAGATACCAGAGGGTGATCATGGCAGCACAACAAAGGGGAACTTTACATATTTTACTACACAACAAGGGGGTAACCGCTCAGTCAGTAGGGGACCTATGTAAGGGGGAGGCGAGAGCTCGACTGTTAACCATTATAGGTATAATAATAATATTGTAACACACTAAATAGTCACTGTCCGTTGGAGTTAATTTCACACGTACCTACGTGAGGAGGAGGCGAGAGCTCGACTGATAGGCGGCTCTCAACGCCCTCCCTACTCGCCTCCTCCTCCCCCCTTTGGCGTGGCTGCCGGCTAAACTAGCATACCAAACGGTGGTCATAGTTACAGATATTTGGCCTGTTCCGCTAACTCTAGAGTTCAGAGACAACTAACTGTTTCTCTCTCCCACGTGACTTAGGTGAAAATTCCTCCTCGTCGTTCCCCGTGAAAGAAAAACCTAACTAACCATCATCGGCACCTTCACTATGAGTCAGACCCACGCGATGCTGACCCATCACTGGTTCGTCTGTCTGTCTGAATGTCTGCTCTGCCGCACCATCACATAATTCACAGTTAATACCTTAATTATTTAAGAGGATCAATTGTTCTGTGTTTCCCCGCATTACAGATACTATGCTCGCAACAGGAACGGGGGGTGACCCTCAGCATCTTGTATGCCCTCCTAGACGTGACTGACTCCCGTTCACTCTCCATCTTGGATGACACATCGGGTTAGTTTCACATTGGTGAACGAACGTAGTTCTAGTGCCTCAAGAATAGGGAAATTGTGGCTGCTAAACCCCAGGGCAAACCCTACCCCTCGAGCGTAGCTAGTGGTTGCGGGAGTCCCCGTAACAACCGTAACACATTGATTTGTGTTTCATATTATTTATCATTGCTATTTGTTCATAAAATTACTTTAATTCTGTAAAAAAATAACATGTAAAATGATTTTTATATAAATATTTTTTTGAGATATGGAACGCATTAATAGGATTTACATTAATTTCAACGGGGAAATTTGTTTTGGTTTACAAGTGTTTTGGTGTGCAAGCAATATTCTAGAATGAATTGAACTTGTAAACCGAGGTTTGATTGTATTAGGATGACGGATTGGGACCATAAGGGATACGACATGGTTAAACTTACCCAGTATTATCAAGCTACCATAAAAAGTAGGAAAACTGAGCAAGTGAGCATGTGTGTATTTACCTATTTATAGTCTACAGGGCCCAAGCTAAGCTCTAATAATTATTGTCCCGTCTCCATATCTACATTCATCCATCCTTTCCTTCATTTGATGGACACTGCTCGCCTCCACCACCTCTTCCTGCAAGCTGTTCCAAGTGTTAACACTTCTATGTGGAAAACTACACTTCTTCAAGTCACTCAAACAAGTTCCTTTATTAAGTTTCTTTCCATGTCCTCTCAGCCCCTGCGTTCTCGCAGTAGAGAAGAGATCATCTCTATCCACCTCATCAAACTTATTTACCAACTTATACAGCGTGATCAGATCTCCTCTCTCCTTTCTTTGTTCCATGTCGTCAAGTCCACCTCCTTCAATCTGTCTTCATACGTCATATTCGAGAGTTTTGGGACCATTTTCATTGCAATTCTCTGTATTCTTTCCAACTTTCTGATATCCTTCTTTTTGTGAGGCGACCACACAACTGCAGCATATTCAAGTTTTGGTCTTATCAGTGTTGTTATAATTTTCTTCATCATTTCCTTGTCCATATAATGGCATGCTACCCTTATATTTTGCATCATCCTGTAGGTTTCTCCAAACAACTTGTTTATGTGCTTTTCTGGGGTTAGTGTGTCTTGCATCTTTACTCCTAAATCTTTTTCTTCATGTACCACCTTCAAGTTTTCTTCTCCCATCCTGTATGCTTTACTCTGTCTTTTTTTACTTTTCCCCATTTCCATAGCATGATATTTGTTTGCATTAAATTCCATCTCTTATAACTGGCTCCATTTATACACTCTATCAAGGTCTTTTTGCAGTTCTTCACAGTCTTCCTCCATCTTCACTTTTCTTATTAACTTTGCATCGTCTGCAAAAAGACTCATATAACTTTTTATACCCATTGTCATATCATTTATATATAGTATGAACATTACTGGTGCCAGAACTGAGCCCTGAGGAACTCCACTCTACTCTACTCCAATCTGATTTCTCTTCTCTAATCACCATTTTCATTTCTCTTCCTATTAAGCAATCCTTTATCCACTCAGTGACCTTTCCGCCCATTCCTCCCCATTTCTGTAGTTTCCAGATTAACCTCTTGTGGGGAACTTTGTCAAAAGCTTTTTTCAAATTGAGATATACACAATCAGCCCATCCTTCTCTTTCTTGCACCACGTCTATTGTTCTTGAGTAGAAACATAGTAAGTTGGTGACACACGATTTCCCTTTTCTAAATCCAAACTGTCCTTCATTTATCATGTTTCCCTTTTCTAAATGTTCAACCCATTTTTTTATTATACTTTCACAGATCTTGCACATTACACTTGTTAAAGAGACTGGCCTATAATTTAATGGTTCAGTTTTATTTCCACTTTTTTAAATTGTTACAATGTTTGCTCTCATCTACTCTAAAGGCACTTTTCCTGTATTTATAGACCATGTTATTATGTCATAAAGTGGTTCCAATAATTCATTTCACACTCTTAGCACTTGACTGGAGATTTCATCCGGTCCCACAGCTTTCCTTCCATCTAAAGTTTCCATCAGCTTCATCAGTTTCCCTTTCTCAACCTTTACATAATTTAACTTCTCTTCATTACAATTTTCAAGCCCCGTCAAAGTCGGTCTCTTTCGTAAATACTTTATGAAAATTTTTATTTAATATTTCTGCAATTTCTTTGTCCTTTTTGTCGAATACATTTTTTTCTTTTAGCCTTTCCACTCCTTCATTTCTTTTTAGCTTCCCATTTATGAATTTATAAAACATTTTTGGTTCTTTCTTACAACTAAGAACTATTCTTTTTTCAAATTTAGCTTCCTCATCTCTCCTTATTTTCACATATTCATTTCTTTCTATTGTCTCTGTTATTCTTATTTGGTCTTTTCTTTAAATTCCTCCATGCCTTATTTCTGGTTCGTTTTGCTGTTTCACACCTCCATCCAAACCATGTTTTCTCTCCTTTAGCTTTTACTGTATAGTATGGAACATATATCTCTATTCCTCTGTTGTAAATATTCATAAACAGGTCATATTTCTTTTGAATGTTAGTACTGCTCTTCATATCACTCCAGTCCAGGGAGTAGGTAGGAAGACACCTACCGAATGGGCACAAGCTACTCCCGGTGAGGATATATGGGAAGCGAGGAGGGTGCTGAAGCCCTTCAAAGACCCTTCCCATGTCCTCACTAACCGTTTCCCTTTTGTCTCATCAACACCAGAGAGCAGTTCAGCATGCTCTCTAAAGACAGTTCCTCTCTCTTTCTACACCACACTACATTCACACAACACACACACCTTTTCCCAAAATCAAAAATTCAAAATGGCTAACGAAAACACCGCCTCGGAGTCCCCGCCTGGGGGGGGGACCATAAATTCCCCCAGGGAGGACTCCCCTTCTGGCTGCCGACTTGAGAGGTGTCCTGATAACTCCTCAAACCTTCTCCTTATCAATTTCTGCAACATTTGCAGTCTTCATTCTAATTTTCATTCTGTGGAACACCATCTCTCCTCCTGTAAACCCCACCTTCTCTTCCTCACCGAAACACAGGTTTCTGAGGCTACTGACAGCAACCTCTACTCTGTTCCCTCCTACTATCTCTATCCTAAATTTCAATCCAAAGCTGGATGTTGCGCCTACGTCTTAGCGATATCACTTGCTCTCGTGCCCACGACCTTGACTCTTCTGAATTTTCCACCATCTGGCTAAGACTTCATTGTCATTCTATTACTAAATACATATGTGCTGTTTATCTCTCGCCTAACTCTACTAACTATGTAAAATTCTTTGACTATTTGAACTCTAGAGTGGAGCACATCTTGACTCACTCTCCCTTTGCTGAAATCTCCATCTTGGGAGATTTCAATGTTCACCACCAGCTTTGGCTTTCATCCTCCTTCACTGACCAGCCTGGTGAACAAGCCTTCAACTTTGCTCTCCTCAACGACCTAGAGCAGTTGGTTCAGCACCCTACACGTATTCCCGACCGTCTTGGAGACAGGCCCAACATTCTAGACCTCTTCCTTACCTCTAACCCTTCTGCTTACTCTGTCAAACTGTTCTCTCCATTGGGCTCCTCCGATCATAACCTTATTTCTGTATCCTGTCCTATCACTCCTGTACATCCTCTGGACCCACCGAAGAGGCGGTGCTTCTGGCATTTTGCTTCAGCTCGGTGGGACGACCTTAGGATGTACTTTTCCGATTTCCCGTGGAATTATTACTGCTTCCAGGAGAGAGACCCCTCTGTGTGTGCTCAACGCATCACAGAGGTGATTGTCTCTGGAATGGAGACATATATTCCACGTACTTTCTCTACTCCTCATGCTAAAAAGCCTTGGTTTAATCAAGCTTGCTCTCGTGCTATTAAAGATAGAGGCAGCTCACAAAAGGTTCCAGAGCCTTCGAACTCCCACTAACTTTGACCTTTACATTTCAGCCCGGAATCGTGCCAAATCTATTCTCCGACTTACCAAAACTTCTTTCATTAATAGAAAATGTCAACACCTTGCTTCTTCTAATTCTTCCCGTGACTTCTGGCATTTAGCCAAAAATATCTCCTCCAATTTCACTTTTTCCTCTTTCCCTCCTCTCCTTAACCCTGACGGCAGCACTGCCGTCTCATCTGTCTCTAAGGCTGAACTCTTCACTCAAACTTTCTGTAAGAACTCCACCCTGGATGATTCTGGGCATATTCCTCCTACTCATCCCCCCTCTGACTCCTTTATGCCTGTTATTAAGATTCTTCCAAATGATGTTTTCTATGCCCTCTCTGGCCTCAACTCTCTGAAGGCTTATGGACCTGATGGAGTGCCTCCTATTGTCCTTAAATACTGTGCTTCTGTGCCGACACCCTGCCTGGTCAAACTCTTTCGTCTCTACCTGTCAACATCTACCTTTCCTTCCTACTGGAAGTATGCCTTTGTACAGCCTGTGCCTAAGAAGGGTGACCGTTCCAATCCCTCAAACTACCGCCCTATAGCTTTACTTTCCTGTCTATCTAAAGCTTTTGAATCAATCCTTAACCGGAAGATTCAAAAGCACCTTTCCACTTCTAACCTTCTATCTGATCGCCAGTATGGATTCCGTAAGGGGCGTTCTACTGGCGATCTTCTTGCTCTCTTAACTGACTCTTGGTCATCCTCTTGTAGCCGTTTCAGTGAAACTTTCTCTGTTGCACTAGACATATCGAAAGCCTTCGATATAGTCTGGCACCAGTCTTTGCTTTCTAAACTGCCCTCTTTCGGATTCTATCCCTCTCTCTGTTCCTTTATCTCCAGTTTCTTTTCCGGCCGTTCTATCTCTGCGGCGGTAGACGGTCACTGTTCTTCCCTTAAACCTATCAACAGTGGCATTCCACAGGGCTCTGTCCTATCACCCACTCTCTTCCTGTTATTCATCAATGATCTTCTTTCCATAACAAACTGTCCTGTCCACTCATATGCCGACGACTCCACTCTGCATTATTCAACCTTTTTCAATAGAAGACCCTCCCAACAGGAAGTGCACGACTCCAGACTGGAAGCTGCAGAACGCTTAACTTCAGACCTTGCTATCATTTCCGATTCGGGCAGAAGGAACCTTGTGTCCTTCAATGCCTCAAAAACTCAATTTCTCCACCTATCAACTCGACACAATCTTCCAAACACCTATCCCCTATTCTTCGACAACACTCGGCTGTCACCTTCTTCAACACTAAACATCCTCGGTCTATCCTTAACTCAAAATCTCAACTGGAAACTTCATATCTCCTCTCTTGCTAAATGAGCTTCCTCGAGATTGGGCGTTCTGTATCGTCTCCGCCAGTTCTTCTCCCCCGCGCAGTTGCTATCCATATACAGGGGCCTTGTCCGCCCTCGTATGGAGTCTGCATCTCACGTGTGGGGGGGCTCCACTCACACAGCTCTTCTGGACAGAGTGGAGTCTAAGGCTCTTCGTCTCATCAACTCTCCTCCTCCTACTGATAGCCTTCTACCTCTTAAATTCCGCCACGATGTTGCTTCTCTTTCTATCTTCTATCGATATTTCTACACTGATTGCTCTTCTGAACTTGCTAACTGCATGCCTCCCCCCCTCCCGCGGCCCCGCTGCACACGACTTTCTACTCATGCTCATCCCTACACTGTCCAAACCCCTTATGCAAGAGTTAACCAGCATCTTCACTCTTTCATCCCTCACGCTGGTAAACTCTAGAACAACCTTCCTTCATCTGTATTTCCTCCTGCCTATGACTTGGACTCTTTCAAGAAGAGGGTATCAGGACACCTCTCCTCCCGAAATTGATCTTTCTTTCGGCCACCTCTTTTAATTCTTTTTTGGGAGCAGCGAGTAGCGGACTTTTTTTTTTATTATTGTTTTCTTTTTCTGTGCCCTTGAGCTGCCTCCTTTGTTGTAAAAAAAAAAAAAAGTACCCCAGCGAAGAAAATCTTGTCCAACGTAATCTGCCTTTGCATAGTTTTTCCTTTTCTCCTTATATGCCTCATCTCGATATTCAAATCCTTCCTTAGTTTTTATCTCTAATAGCTCATGGTCGCTCTTTCCCAAGGGGCACTCATGACTGACTTCTTCATCTAGCTCAACATTTTTTGTGAAAATTAGGTCTTGTCTCGATGGATGGTCATCCCCTCTCAGCCTTGTTTTTCCTTTGACCCACTGCGTCAACAGGTTACCTGTTACCAGCTTCAATAGTTTACTTCCCCAGGTATTTTCTCCACCCTCCGTTGCATAGTCTTCCCAATTCACCTCTTTGCAATTGAAATCTGTTAATATTACCTTTCTACTATTCTTTATTTCATCTGTCAGTGCCCGTACTGTTTCTTCCACCATAGCATTGTATCTTACTTCATTCCAACTTTTGGTTTTAGGGGGGACATAGGCCGTTATTATGTTAGTCTTTTCTCCACTGTTTGTCAGTATCTGCAAAGCCATCACTTCTGCACTCTCCTTTCCATAACTCACTTCCGTCACTTTCAGCTTTTGTTTCGCCATTGTCATCACTCCTCCTCCCTTTCCTTCTTTCCTATCTTTCCTCCAAATGTTGTACAGGTAACTCTCGATTTACGCGAGTTTGGTTTACGCGTTTTTTAAATAACGCGGGGTCCAAAATCCAAATAAATGTTTAATTTACACGTTTTTTCACTTATACGCGATATTTTATGGAGTGGCCACCAGATGTCTCACACAATTGGACTCACACGCCGCGGCCACACAGCTGAGCTCAGTTCTTCCCGCGTGCCACTTGAACAACAATACAGTACCCACGCTGCCACGCTACTCATCAATAGGGGTGGGCAGGTACCAGTACCAGTACCGTTACTAACGGTACCAGCTATACAGTACGGTACCGGTACCAGACTGCTCAGTACCAGTACCAATACTATCCAGTCGCTCATGGTGTCCCTCATTTCTTCCTCACACAAGTGAGGCTGAGACTGAGTGCCTGAGTGGATATCTCGGTGATATGGATATTCTCTCTCTCTCCACTGAATGAAGTGAATATTTATTTTTCGATAGAAACCTACCTCTTGTTTGATTTACATTGTTTTTCCTTTCCAAGTTTTGTTTCAACAATACATATGTCTGGATCCCTTTCCCTTAGATAATCAATTAGTTCAATTTTCTTTGATACAAGTCCAACTATGTTAGTGTACGGAATCTTTAAACCTTTTCTCCCTTCTCCCTTTCTTTCGCCTCCTATCAACATCGTTACACCCGCTCGTCTCTTATCCACCACTTCATCAGTTTTTCGTTCTTCATTCTCCAAAAAAATTTCTTCTTACCTTCCTCTGATCTTTCCTCCTTCCTTTTTTTTTTGCTTCATTTAGTGTGTGTGTGTGTGTGTGTGTGAGAGAGAGAGAGAGAGAGAGAGAGAGAGAGAGAGAGAGAGAGAGAGAGAGAGAGAGAGAGAGAGAGAGAGAGACTAAAGGTCAGTTTCTACCACCTGCTTATCTTTGCACTGGCATGTGTCATACTATCATAATTCTCATCCAAATCTCTCGACACATCCCTCAATCCAAACCTGACCCTTCCACATACACACTCCTGTAAGTCTGCTGCATTTTGGTGAGGAGAGGATTTAATAAACACAGCTACATACATAGATAATTTTATTCTTTCATTAAATTGTTCAGTTAATGAAATATGTACTTGGAATAACCTTTCTTAACAATGCTTACACATGGCAGTGGTTAACAAGTCTGGCCATATATCATAAACAAACATAAACATGTTTCCTTATGTTGCTAAAATGCAAAGGAGGATAAAAAGAGTACCTATATCATACAGAAATATGTGAATACAGTAAAAACTGACAGACGGATTCCAAGCTGAAGAGGGCAGAAGGGCTGGTGAACTGCAACGCTGCGCTATGGCTATGATGTCATCGTTAATCTGCGACAATCTCGGTGTCTCACTTCGAAGCCATATATTATAAACTTAAAACTATTTCATTGCTATTATATGATTATATCTTCTTAACAAATATAACGATAAAATATACCATGTTGACACTGAGGGCCATATTCTTAAATCTCACGAAATCGGCAACGACAACGACAGTCCCCACGCACACTAATGTTCGGGTTGTCACAATTTGCATATTCTTAAACACTCGGATTTGTCGGGTGGGATTTGGTAACACTGGCGGCGCGGGAAAATTTAATTGGTAACAATGTCCCTTGTTGTTTGGTCCATCTCAACGTTCTGACGGTCAAAACGCCAATTGCATCTGATACCCTGTGCGCTGTGTTCAAGTCAACAATGGAGGAAACTAAGCAATATTCATCCCAAAATGAAGTTGCTCTACTTCTGGAGCTTGTAGAGACACTGAGAAGTAGTACTTGACAGAAGAATGGATCATGCAATGATAAAAAAGAAAAAGGAGGTTTGGAAAACTATAGCATCACTCTACAATGCCACTGGCTGATGAGGCCACGGCCACACAGGGAGCGAGAAAGCTAGCAAGAGCGAGAGCGGCAAGGTGAGTTTCTGTGGCCACACGAAAAGCAGAGGCGAAGGTTGTCATGGCAACGAGGCCCGCAAACTGACGCAAACCAGTACAGCCTTGCACCCACCCCCATCGTCACGTTGGAGCAAACAAAGGCTGAGGTGAATGTTTTTATAAATAGTTCCATGCTTCATTCATTTGGCGTTTTATGAAAAATTTGTATATACCATCGTGTTCAGGAGGCTTTTCTCTATAAGATGGAATTGTTTATTTTAGTACTCATTTCATAGCCACTGCAAATGGTAGCTATATGTAAAATGTGTTATAAACATTACGGAGTGATTATTTAACTTCAACTCGTCACTATTTATTTAGTTCCTGTTTTATTGAGTTTTCACAAACATATTCGAGTTCTGCAATCACTGCTGCGTCTATAATTTCCCTTGTATTGGGCACCATGTGGGATATTTCATCCAATTATGGATCACCAGGCTTACTACAGGACAGCATTACTGTGTCAACATGTCTCCACCTGGCACTCAAACATGCCTACACCTAATCTAATACATAACTTAACCTAGCCTATCATTACAAAAGGGAAGATTTATTGGTAGATATGGAGAATCACTCCGCGCCTCCATTACTAACCCCAAGAGAATAATTTTCTTTGTAAGGTCTCATATATTGTTGTACTTTTCTAGTTTTACCGGCGGAGCATAGATGATTAGTATCCCGTTGGGATCTGTGGGGGGTCCAGGAGGGCTTGCGCCCCCTGGTGGGGCAGCGAAGACGATCTCTCTTCTTTGCTTGTTTTGATGAATATGAGGCACTGCTTTTTACTCAACTTGCTCTTAACACTTCGGGGAGAGTAGCAGAAGTGTTCTGAACATTTAGTATCCTCAAAGACGTTGTGAACATGCAAATCAGCCACAAAATAACACGCCCCACAATATTTGTGAGAAGGGGTGACGGACCCGACGAAGTCTCCCGACAATTTGGTGCTTTGATTGGTACCACGGTCCCAGAGGTGGCGTATAAGAATACACCCTTCGTGACTGTCGGAACTGTGGTAGCCACAGGCACGATGGTTGTTTAAGAATATCATTGTCGGAAGTGTGGAGACTGTGGTTACAGAAGTTTGATTTAAGAATACGGCCCTGAAACCCATGTGGCCATTATATGAGTAAACAATTTGTCCCAGGAACGGAGATGGTAGAAAGAGGATTGTAGCAGCCCCATCACTCGTAGTTGCCAGAGAGCAGGTGACTGAGTTGCCTTGTATCAGGATGGAGGATCAGCTTTTTGAATATAGTAATTGTAACAACAGCGTTATGAATGTCAAAAGGATATATTTAGAAATGTTGACAAATCAAACTAATAGGAGTACCCAGTTACGACTGTCAATGTATTTATATATTTTTTTGTGAGTATTTCTCCCTCTCCTTATACTATATCTTATTTATTTTCCTCTATTTTATGTTTAATTTGATAATGTTTATAAGATATTGATGTTGGAAAACCTTTATTTATCACAGAGAAAAATATTTTTCACAAAGATATGCATTAAAACAAAAAAATAACATTTTAGTTGGAGAGCGCTAGACACACTTGGTCTTACTCATACTTTGAGCTGTCAGGCCTTCTCTATCGAGATGGCAATGGGCAAGCACCTTGCCTGGCACACTGAGTAGTGTAATACCATAGTAGTTGTTGCACTCCTGGCAGTCCCCTTTTCCTTTCCAATCAGGAGGAATGGTACCGGAGTGCCATACGGCAGTCAAGACCGCATGCAACCCGCGGATCATGGCCTCACCTCCAGCTTTGAGCAGCTCCGCACTGATGTTACAGCTGCCAGGTGCCTTTCCACCCCTCAACTTTGCCACAGCCTCTCCGACCTCGACCAGAGAGGGTGGGCTTTCGTCAATGGGTGGGTCAGCATCCGTCATCTGCAATTCAGCAACTGGAAGCTGCCTACATGGAGGGTTCACCATGTACAGCTGCTCAAAGTACTCAGCCCAACGAGCTCTCTGCCCATCCATTTCCGATACAAGGCAGCCGTCAGCTGTTCGGATAGCTCTCACATGAGAGGGAGACTTGGAGAGGAGCTTCTTCAGGATTCGGTAAGCAGGTCGGAGGTCGTTCGCATTCAAATGGCCCTCGACTCCCTCAGCGAGACCCTTGACATACCTCTCCTTGTCTCTCCTCAGGAGAACTCTAGTCCTAAGCGACAAGGCCCCGTATTGGTCCCGACTCCCAGCAAGTCAGGCAGCCTGACTCTCCTCAATATTCTCCAGCGTCTCCATCAAGGCAAGCCACTCCTAGATCTCGGGCACTCTCCAATGCATTCCTTGGCAGCTTGCAGAGTCTCACGTTTGAAGGTATCCCACAGTTCTACAGGGTCCTCCAGGGTGCCGAGCACATCAAACTGATTTGAGACTGTCACTGCATACTCCTGAGCACATGCCAGGTCCTTCAGTCTCTCAAGATGGAACACAGTAGTGTTGCATCTCGAGATTCTTCTTGACCTGACATAAAGCTTGAGTGTTGCAACAACAAGCCTTTGGTCAGATGCAAAGAACTCAGCACTCCGATAAACACTGCAGTTCTGAAGTATCCTGCAACGAGTACATACAAGAATGTGGTCAATCTCCTTAGCTACCCCTCCGGCATTGCTATATCAAGTCCAGCGGTGCAGCTCTGGTCTCTGGTACCAGGAACCCGCAATTCTCAGCCTTCTGGATTTGGCGAGGGCACTGGTCTAATACGGAGTCAAATTTGGCGTAGAACATCTTCTCTTCAGTTTCACACATCTCGGGAGGAGCGTACACTGCAACAAGAGACATGAAGCCCAGTGTGTGCTTCAGCCTCACTCGCATTATACGCTCATCAACCGGAGCAACCTCAACCACAAATGGCAGCAGTTGGCTGGAGATGCTCATAGCTACCCCCGACATGGAAGCCATTGCTCATGCCGGACCAGTAGAAGGTGTACCCCCCCCTTACTGATCTCACCACTGCCAGGCCTCCTTGTCTCAGAGAGTGCCACTATGTCCACCCTCAACCTTCTGAGCTCATCAGATAGGCAGGGCAGTCGATCATCGTCTGAGAGGCTCCGGATATTCCAGGAGCCCACGCGCAGAGCCCTCCGAATGTTAACCCCGGGCCTGGTTCTGCGGGCAGACACAGCCTCTGCACCACCCCGGGAAAAAAAAGGAGGGGCTAGGGGGCCCTTTCTCCTTCGAGGTGCAGGGGTCCCATAGGCTTTGCCCTGCACCCGTCACTGACGGCAGGCTACCCAGATGCAGATGCATCATGGAAGCCTGCCATGCGGTCTGGCCCCCCAGCAAGACTGGATCAGGGTCGAGGCTCGCGCCCTGACCACGACCTCTACTTTTTAATTTGTTTTTTGGCGAGGGATAATCTTTTAGTGGGGGGAGGGGGTTCAAACCCCTCCCCCCATACAGCCCAGATCAGGGGCTGGCCTGACTGCTCACCACAGGGCAGGGATGCAGGACCCCTGGGAGGATTAACTCTTAAATTGCTAAACATTCGCAGCGAGGAGTAGCGGCATTTGCTGGTGGTGCTCAATGCTCGCTGCAACCTCCAATCGCACTTAAATTTCCCATGTATGATTGTGCTCCAACAATATTTTACGAGCCTCTTCTCACCCCACAGCATTGCCAATTCAGTGGGTTTTCCACCAAATTTGGTGGAAAATCATATCAGTGTAGCCCGGAAAATCTACGGACTAGTAACTGGCGGATGTTGTTGTTCAATATAACAGCATTTTTTGCATAGCTTCACCTATCACCTGACTGATTTTTTGACCAAATAGTTGTAAATTTTGCAGTTGGCAATACTGCCCTGCCAGCACCCCATCAAGGTCTACTCAGTTGCCTCAACATGGCTGGCTGTCGCTCATGCAGACATAAGTGTTCACAGGCAACACCCCTGAACGTGCCTGTATGTTCGCAGGAGAGGCATACATAACCAAATCTTATAGATCAGGGCCTCCTCTTTCCAATGGTGTTTTTGTTTTTTAGCTGTGATGAATAGTTTTTGAGATACAGAGGTTAAAAGAGAACCCCCCGTCGGGCTGCCAGAGTGCGCCTGGGGGGATCGTCGCCTCCCTCACCACGCGCAATGAAAGGGTTAATCCCCCGGGTGGATACAGAGTTCACGAGGTTACTGTTGCATTGCTGCTGCAGCACAGACCATTTTAGCCCCTAAGGGACTGCTGGCAGGAATTCCCGTTCAGGCAGAGAAAGGCAGAAAGGCGGGGTACGGGAATTCCCGTCTTGCAGTTTCCCACCAAGATTTGTACTTCCCAACATCATATCTCCGCCGTGCTGCAACCGAGGAACTTCTAGTTCCTTTTCATCATGTAAATAAAAGATTGGCAATGTAAAAAAAGCACTATAAACTATTGTTTTTGTCTGAAATTGCCACACCCCGATGAAGGACAACTATTTAGCCAAATTTTATGAACGTGGCACGTGCTCTGGGAGCACAAAATCGCCCTCTAGCCCGTCTTTTAGGGGTTAAAGCATCACTTGCTGGTATGAAAACTTTGTCATCATTAGAAACAAAAAAGTGAAATGATGCCATTTGTCAATATTTTGTTGAAAAAAGGACATATTAAGAAATTCTGTCGCATGCAACGATGCTAAGTATCTAGAGAAACATTCCTAATGAACTGTAGATCTCGTAATGTGTTGTCCTTGATGAGTGACAAAATGGGAAATAGTGTTAGTTCATCTGGTCATATGGGCAAGAAAGAGTGCTCTGGCATATCATAGGAGGGATGTGCTATACGGTCTTGAGATTTTGGGGTTGTTCTTGAATGACAGACGGTGCCTTAGGCTACTGGTGGACTTCATTCTTTTGGCGGCTTCCATTCAATACCCACACGTTATCCACACGCCAACCTGACAAATGTGGGTGCAACCGAGGCCGTCTCTATGTAAAGGCCCGCCTGCACTTGGGCATGTGAGCTTGCTGTAACATCATCAATAGATCAATAGAAACATTGGTTGGTTGATCAGTGTGCGAGCAGCCACCGTACAGTAAGGGTCAGTGCTCCGCTCCGCTGGGCATCAATTCATCTCGCTTTTCTTTAAAATTGGATTTCATAAAAGGTAAGGATGTTAAATGTTTGATAGTAAATCTAATGTATTTACATAATTTATTTAGTAGTGCTGCTCCACATGTTTGCCACTTGGTGCTAAAGGTTCGCATTTCATCCTTGCCGTATGAGTCAAGCCCTAGTTTTGGAGAGATATTTTCAGGCTCAAAAAGTTAATTTGTATGCTGCAATTTACTGTAACTTGATGACTAACTGTAATATTTTTGGCCACTGCGAGTTTAAAAAGAAACTGACAAACACTGCATCGACGCTGCCAACACCGCGTCTGTTTAAATGTGTCATCTAAGCAGCTGCTTGTAGTCATCATTCAGTTTTTATTACCCATCTGATATTTTTATTATCTAATTTTTATTGAAAGAAATATTCATTGAAAATTATTCACAGTCGTATAAGCTTAAGCACCTGGGGTCAAAAAAGAATCGTGGGCACTTCATGACTGTCGTCAAAAGTGCATTCTTTTTTTATATGTAATGAAAGTCCTTGAAGTAACTTGTTGTAGCTATTTTTCTTAAAGTGTTGCTTGAGTGTGCTGAACAAAG
The DNA here is from genome assembly GCF_024679095.1 of Eriocheir sinensis. Taxonomy (NCBI): domain Eukaryota; kingdom Metazoa; phylum Arthropoda; class Malacostraca; order Decapoda; family Varunidae; genus Eriocheir; species Eriocheir sinensis. Next base: position 3,211,241 of record NC_066534.1, read on the forward strand.
TGTGGTAAAGTCCAGGGCAAGTAATGAACACTGAATATTGACAGACCTAGTGCGACAAATGCCCGGGCACAGGCCGTGCCCCCCAGACAGTAGTGATTCCTTTCTGGACTTCTGCGGTTCCTGGACACGTGCTTCCCCCCATTAGTAGGAGAAATTGAGGATCGAGTGTACTCTCTAATTGCATTTTTCAACTGAGTTACATTTAAATATGACAAATCAAAAGAAAAAAGAAAAATACAACCCAATACCCCCCCCCCCCCACCCCAAACATTTTTTTTTAACCTGGGTGTTTTCCAACCCTGGCTCTTTCACTCACCTCACGTTCCATGCTTCCATAAAACTGCCATAAATTATATTAACTCGGTCACCTCCTCCATATTCTCTTCCCCCAGCACACTTCACTGTGCTAAATGCTCTAACTCTGCATGGCTTTGCAAAATCAGTGGTCTCCTCTTTTGCCCTCTCAAATACCATAACCTTACTCTTTTTGGCATTCACTTTCAGCTTTCTCCTCTTATACACCCTGTCAAACTCATCCACTATCCTTTGCAGCATCCCCTCATTCTCTGGTAACAATACTGTATCATCTGCAAACAGGCCTACCACCAAAGATTCCACTGTACCTCTCACTTTCAGCCTTGGACCTGGGTCCCCCACTCTGGCTTTCATTTCTCTCATACAATTGTCCATGTACACCAAGGGCGGGCACCCTTTTCGAAGGGGGGACCAGATGAGACTTTCAGGAGCAGGCTGCGGGCCGGAGTGAGAAACAAGGACCCCAGAGTAAAAAAAAAGTGAAAAGTTAAAAACATAAAGATCAGTGAGACAGTTGGTTCTGCTTGCTATGAAGAAGTGTTTCAGTGTCACTGAGGTGGAGGTCTGAGAATTGGGAGCAAAGTTGAGACTTCGTGTCCTTCACTTTGAAGAGCAACTCACACCAATAGATGCAGCAAGGCAAGGACAACTGAGCACATTTCAACCTCAACCAGGTTGCGTGCATGTCTGTCAAGAGAACGTCTTTGCCTTGCAGCTTCACACTGCGGGCGTTCAGATGCGCAGTGATGTCCGTGAGTAGGCACAGGCGAGTGCACCATTGCGGGTCAAAGTGATCAGTGGGAGGAAGATGCTTCTGACGGAAGGAAGTGGCGATCTCATGCTTTAGGTCGCACACACGCTCAGCATCGCTCCATGAGAAGACTTTCAGCCTGTCCTTTATTGCTTAAATTAAATAGGACAACCAGATCTTATAAAGGGCAGACTGTTTATAAAAGGACAGACCTTGCAACTCTAGTAGAGTGAGGTGAGGAGTGCAGGCCTGAAAACAGTATTTGCCACCAGATGCTGTTTGGCTTTTTTTCTGGGGTTTCGCGGGCTGGATTGTAATGTTACTGTCTAGTAGGATGGCGAACTGGACGCTAGGTCATCATGGGCTAGATACGGCCCGAGTGCCAGAGGTTGCCCGCCCGATGTACATATTAAAAAAACATGGTGACATCACACACCCGTCTCACACCCACACCATCCGCAAAACTCTCACTCAACTCACCATTCACGCGCACAGAGGCACTCACATCTTTATATAAGGATCTGATCCCCTCAAGCAAATGCCCTCCCACACCATGTATCCTTAGAACATCTCATAAACCCTTCCTGTCATTTGCCTTTTCTAGGTCCATGAAAGCAGCAAACAGCTTCCACTCCTTCATCAGGTACTATTCAACTAGCATTTTCAGTGCAAATATTCGATCTACACAACCCCCCCCTTTCCTAACCCTCCTTTATTCATCACCTTCACTTTTTTCCAATTATTTTCTTCATCCTCTTATTTAAAACCCTTCCATACACTTTTCCTGCCACACTTATTCCTCTGTAACTATTACTTTCACCTTTGTTTCCTTTTCCTTTGAACAGCGGCACAACAATAGCCCTTCTCCAGTCATCTAGCACCTCACCCTATTCCCATCCATAACATCCATTTAACAACTACATCTCCTCCATACTTGTATAATAAATGATCAAATTTTAAGATTCACTCAACTTCCATTTACATTTCACCTATTATTACGAAATCTTTAAATTAAGTTTTGGTAAAGCAAAAAATAAAATTGGTCAACAAATTCTTTTTTATCAAATTTTAAATGGGGCAGTTCCTTTTTGGAAAACAGATACCATTAAAATTAAAAAAATGATGACACCTTACCATCAAAACAACCAGAGACCAATCAACATGATAAATAAATGAAGCTGGCTTTTTTTAAGATAATGTCAGCATATTCTTCAATGAATTGATGACCATAGTTACAAAATGAAGAAACCACATTTACATTTTGTCAAGTGACCAATCTAATAGTGGTAATGTTTCATTTACTACAAAGCAGTCAGTTTTACCTAAAGAGATCTTAATTGCTTTTAGATACTTTCTAACAAAAATAACCATAACAAGCTGACTGAGTTATTTTGGTTTAATTTTTTGGTAAGTATTCAAAATTTAAATTTACTTTCTTGCAAATACAGAATCTTTATATAAATTCCACTATCTATTAGCAAGGACAGAGTAAACAAGTAAACACTTACTCTAAATAACTCCATGCAAAAGCATGCACATCCTGAAGCTGTTCATTCTATGTCTCTCTTGGTTAAGTACTTGTGAACTGGTTTGGGTGCTGAGATCCTGGTACAAAAAGGCTCATAACAACAAACACTGATCACTTGAAGCCAAGCTGCACAGATTCAGACACCAAAACACTTCACAGAAGGAGGCAGTACTTTGAGTTGTAAGGGCTGCTGGGATGCAGTGGGTAAGGTGGCTTGTGCTGGGGTAAGATGGGTGCAGGGTGATGAGGTACAAGGTGACACATACCAGGCTCAGGATCGTCGTAGGGCTGTTCGTCATCAGACTCGGTGCCAGAGTCCCGATCTTCACTGCCAACCTATCAGTAAGAAACTTTGTTATTCCAAACTGTATCACAATGAACATGTCTTATCTTTCAAATTTCTTCTCAAATCAAAATCAATTACCTGTGTGATTTTATACATAAGGCACAATCGACCATATCTTCCACTTTTTCTTGTACTATTCTTAAATGTGAGGGCTGAGTCATAAATGTCAATTAATTTGACAAATTACAGTAATGACAACAGTATATTACACATTAGAAAAATCCTAGAAATTTCCCTTATACCAATAAAAAATTGCTGGTTAACTAAACTTTATATGTACAGTCAAACCTTAGTTTATGAGTGCCTTAGTTAACAAGTGTTTTGATTTAAGAGTAGGAAAAAATCACAAACCAGGTCTTGGTTTACAAGTGCTGACTTGGTATACGAGCATTGTTTGTACAAGCCTTTTTTTTTTATTTGTCGCCACCTCAAAGGTGGGGACACGGGCTATATTTAGGCCGTTGGGGTCAAACGTGTACGTCCCTCCAAGGAGGGACCACAGACCCTTGCCGGGTGACAGTTCATGAAGAGGATGGGCGTATGACGAAAGACCAACTCTATCTTTATGGGTAGGCTCTTTATGGGTAGGCGGTGGCTGAACGGATAGCAAGACGGCCCTGTGTTCAGGAGGACGCGAGTTCAATCCCCGACCGGTGCCACCAAGCTGGGATTTTTCAGCCACCACCGAGTGGCTTAAAACTACCCACATGCTGTCCAGAAGACTACCCATCAACCCGGACTCTAGATTCTAGGATTAAAGATGAGCTCCGGGAGGGCAGCATGAGCCAATGCAAGATGGCGCCACTATAAACACTCGCCTGCGCCAGAACGGGCTGGGCCGACCATCAGGACCCACCGGGAAGAAGCCTTGGACCGACCATCAGGATCCACCGGGGAGAAGCCTACTGGCGCAATAGGCCAAGACGTAAAAAAAAAATAATAAATAAATAAAAATAAAAAAATAAAAAAATCGGCTGACATCAGCCTAGCTGCCCAAGTTGGTCTTTCGACAAGGACTGGCGTTTTTTTTTTTGTACAAGTCGAAGACATGAGCGTGGGTTCCCTTTGTTCGCTGCAAGACGAGAGTGCTCAATGAGGAGAACAATGGGAATAGTCTCAGTTAGGGTTGCCATCTTGAGCTAAAAAAATATGGAACGCAACATCGTATTCTCCAATATAGACTGAATCCATATGGTATGGAATGGGTGTCAACTCTAAACTTTCTCCAGCCTGCAATGATTGACAGCTGCTGCTGGTAAAGGCAGGAGGAAGGGGGAGGAACGTTATGACACATATTTTACACATATTTCAGGACGACCCTTCACAAACATAATTTTATGGACTGGTTTTGTGGTTCACCTAAAAATGCGCTCACTACAGTTTTACAATACTGAATTTTATCTACGTAACTATTCACACAGCCAAATATGGAACATATGGCATTCCATATTTCAAGAAAAGAGTGGCTTGTTGGTAACCCTAGTCTCAATCTGTGTTGTAAACTCGTTGAGATAATATCTGTGCACTCGTGCCCGATTGCATCTGTGCTTTGGTGCGCGGTTTTAGTGTTTTCAGCACTACAGTGTGTTCTTTGTGCTTTAACAATGTCCCCAAGAAAAATGGTTGAAAGGGATGGTGCTGCAAAGAAGAAAACAGGAACGGCAGATACTATGCTTGCAACAGGAATAGGGTGTGAGCCTCAGTGGCTTGTATGCCCTCCTAGATGTGACTGTGACTCCCATCCACCCTCCATCTCGGACGATACGCCGGGTTAGCTTCATGTGATGGTCGAATGTAGTTCCGGTGCCTCGAGAATAGAGAAACTGTGGTTTCTAAACCCCAGGGTGAAGCCTACACCTCAAGCGTAATTAGCGTTTGCGGAAATTTCCATAACGACCGTAACAAAATTATGTGCTTTATATTATTTATTATTGCTATTGGTTACTAAAATTACTTTAATTCTGGAAAAAATAACATGTAAGATGATTTTTATATAAATATTTTTTTGAGATATGGTATGCATAAATGGGATTTACATTAATTGAATTCAATGGGGAAATACGTTTTGGTTTACGAGTGTTTTGGTGTGCGAGCAAAATTCCAGAATGAATTAAACTCATTGACCAAGGTATGACTGTATATTGTTGATGATTTCCTGTAAATAACTTATACACTAAGACATCAATAATTCAACATGGAAAAGTTCCAGAAAAAAAGTGTTAAATCATTTTTATGTTAAATCAAAGGGGCAATGTGGCTTCACTCATTCCCTGTTTACAGCTTGAGAATCCCCCTGTGCAAGACTCCATGCAGCTACCCTTCCAGACCCAAACCCCTATAAGGATCAATCAATTTGCCCCAGCTATGAGTTATGTGAGCATTCCTTTGGTCTCCTCCACTCATGGTTATCTTGTACAGAAATAACCCTACCAGAGGGATTGATGTCTAAGAAGCATGTCACATCCCCAAATACAGGTTGAGAATCCCTTATCCAAAATTCCTGGGATTTTGGATTTTTTTTTTTCGAATTTTTTTTTGATGAAATAAAATAAAAAAAAAAAAAAAAGGGATTATTCACGAGAGGAGAGCTTTTATTAATTTTGAGAGACTGCCTGCCCTATGGCAAAACAAAAATGATGCTGTTTAATAATGGAGACAGTATTTTTCATCAAGAAAAGAAAAAGATTGGGCTTTGCCTGTGCCTGTTGCGCTGCCTGCCACCCCCACAGCCGCAAAAATAAATAGCTCTTGAGGTTCATCTCTTTTTTTCTCTTTCTATATTTCCACTCACCGCTCAACAACACATCAGTGACCAAACAAACACAATTAATGTTTTTCCTCCGGTGTGTATGCATATTGAACAGTTGTGACTTATTTCTGCGAGGAGGTATTTCTCGCAACCCTGACCCGCGTATAATGGACCGTTGCTGCCACGTCCCGTCCTGCGCTGTGTTACACATTTTCGCCACCCCACGCTGCCCACACTCAAGTCTTCAACTTGTACAAAGAGACATGCCAGTCCTCATCGAAAGACTGACTTGGTCAGCTAGGCTGACATCAGCCGATAAGAGTCGGTCTATCGACATCTTCCCTTCCCCTTCATGAGCCGTTACCCGGCAAGGGTCTGTGGTCCCTCCTCGGAGGGACGTACGCGCTTGACCCTGACTGCTTCCATATAGCCCATGTCCCGACCCGTGAGGTGGTGAGGGGGAAAAAAAAAAGTCATGTCAGCATTCAAAAAAACCTTCGGATTATAGAATTTCGGATAAAGGATTCTCAACCTGTAGCTGGAAATTGGTGCCCACAAACTAAGTTAGTGACAGGCCTCGATTTAGTTTCATGGAAGTCACTGGTTCGGTATGAAGTCATTCCAGTGATACCCAAAGATCCTGAGAAGCCACTCCATACCAAAGGCATCTACATGCCTCTACAAACCATTATTCAGTGTCCATGTCTCACAGCCATACAGTAAGACATGGACCACAAGTGACAAAGATTCAAATCACTGTCTGCTTACAGAAATACCAACAACACCATATATAATAAAACCCCAACTATCCGGAAACCAGAATTATCCTGCAAAAAATCTATCTATCTACATCTCTGACACCTGCTCCCTCATGGGACCTTCCCTCAAGGGAGTGGCTGCAGTAGAAGTGTCTCTATCTCTCCTTGTTCTGGCACTCCCTCTCAGCAAACTCAATCCTGCTACTTCAAACTCTCTTGCTCCAATACTCACACCCTATTGATCCACTTCACAGGTGGTTTTCCCCTGACATTCCCTCCCTCAATCCTTTCCTATATACACTCTCTTCACAAATTCATTCTCCTTCATTCTAATCATATGTCCAAACCCATCTCAGCGTACCACACTTCACCCATTTGACCACTCCAAAATCCACTCCTTTCGCTGTCACACCCATACCAACCTCTCATACATGCTTTCATTACTCTCTCCATCCCATCCTGAAACACAGTAGCACTTCTTATATAACTCATTTCCAATGCACATATTCTTGATTGCTGTGCTGCATTCCATATCCACTTCTCTGATGCATATGACAGAGTTGGCAGGATAATACTGTTCCTTATTCCCATCTATACCTTCATGTTCACAGTTCTCCCTCTCATAACTCTCTAAAATGCACCTACTACCTTTCTAATTTTCATTGCGCTTTCCCTCACATTCCATATTTCCATGCTTCCTTCCATAAGTCTGTCCCAAAATATTTGATCTCAGTCACCTCCTTCATTCTCTCTTCTCTCACCTTATCCTACACTTCGTTGTGCTCGAAACTATGTACGACTTTGCAAAATCAGTGGTCTGCTCTCTTGCCCTATCAAATACAGTCGACTCTCGATTAACGCGAGGGTTACGTTCCTGGAGATGTCGCGTTTTTTAAAATCGCGTCATTTAAACATAATTTCCCCATAGGAAACAATAGTAATTGGGGGGGTTACGTTCCTGGACACAGGGAAAGTCTGCCTATTGTCGTACTCAGCCGCTTATGTTTCCCAACTTCCTACCCCCAAACTGTCTTCTGGGCTCCAATAATGAAACTAATTTATAGTTATCATTAAAAGCGAGATTCTGATGTTTCTTGGCAATAGTTAGGCATCAGAAACTGGTAAATACTGTGCTCTGAGTATGATAATCTGGCAACGGTGCCCCGCTCTCCCTCCTCACCCTGTCTTTCCACCTCCTGTGAGGAGGTGGAAGGACGTTTGCATGCCACTGCCAACAAAATGCAGTGTACGTATTCCAGAGAAACGTTCCACTCACAGTGCTGCCTAGCTTCAGAAAAAAAAGTGGCGTCACACAGGGCAAATTTCTCCCAACATGTTGGTCGTTTTTGTTGGCTGTTGGGCAAAATGAACAACAACCAACAAGATTTGGTGGGTCGGGAAGGATGGACAACAGTTGTGACGTCAGAATGGTTGGGAGGAAACGGGGTCAAATGACATTTGTGCTATAAGCTGTAAATGTAAATTGAAAATCAATCATCATACATATTTACTCAAATTGTCAATGATAAAACTCCAAAAACTGACGTACGTGTGCAAGTATGTGTTAGTGATTTATTTGTCCACTGTGCAAAGTTATTTATAACACTCAATTGATTGTGATGGTATGCTGGGCGGAGTCTGTGCCTGGCTTGAGGTAAACAAACTGTTGCTTCTGCAGGCGTAGCACATGCTTCATTATGTGCAATGCAGCAGCACAATTTTCTAAAACCTCAATATCCTTCCGATTCATGGTAAAGTGGCAGGAGAGATGCTGGCGTGGTGTTTGTTGTTGTTGGAGTGCGGCGTCAGCACAACAGTTCAGGGTCAGTACAGTGTGATGCACAACATTGTTGTTTGGCGATAATCACCAACAAAAACGAGCAACATGTTGGGAGAAATTTGCCCTGTGTGACACCGCCTTGAGGAGAAAGACAGCGTCTCCGCGCGGTGACGTCATCAATGAAACTCGTGTTAAATCGAAAATATCGCGTTAGTTAAACGTATCTCCTTAAATATCAACTCATTTTGATAAAAAACATGTTATTTAAACTCTTGTTAATCGAGAGGTGACTGTACCATAACTTTTCTCTTTCCAGCATTCACTTTCAGCTGTCTCCTTTTATACACCGTGTCAAACTCATCCACTATCTTCTGTAGGGTCCCCTCATTCTCTGCCAAATATTCTGTATCATCTGTAAAGTGGCCTGCCACCAATGACTTCTCTGTACCTCTCACTTTCAGCCTTCGAACTAGCTCCCTCACTCTGACTCGTTTCTCTCATACAACTCTCCATGTACACATTTAGAAGCAATGGTGACATCACACACCTCTGTCTTAAGCCCACACCAACACCAAAACGCTCCCTCAACTCACCATTCACGCACACTGAGGCACTTGCATCTTTATAGAAGGATCTGATCCCCTCAAGCAAATGCCCTCCTAAACCATATATACTTAGAACATCTAATAAACCATTCCTGTTAACCCTGTCATATGCTGTCTCCGAGTCCATAAAGCATCAAACAGCTTCCTATCCTTCTCTAGGTACTTTTCAACAAGCATTTTCAGTGCAAATATCTGATCTACATAACCCCTCGCTTTCCAAAAAAAACTTTGTTCGTTACCTACACTCTTCTTAGTTATTTTCTTCATCCTCGCATTTAAAATTCTGCCATACACTTTTCCCGCTAGTCGGGTTTTCATATTTTATCAATCTTTTTAATTTTTATTTTTGGCTACATATACAAATAAAATCGATAAAAAATTATGAAAATCTGAGCAACATAAGGTTAGAAATACCTGCTTTGAACTGCTGTTTACTATCGTTTTCCGCCACACCAGCAGCACTGCACCCCTACCCTCACAGAGTCTAAAGAACACTTGGAATCTTTGCCTACACAACAGCGCCCCTCAACCAACCCACTCAGCTCCCCAACCAGTTCATTTTTTAATGCCTCACCCTGCCCCCTCCTCCCTCAAAACACACTGCTCCCCAAACCACCTAATTTGCTTACGCCTCATCCAGCCTCCACCCCTCCCTCAACATGAGTGGATCCCCAACAGCTAATTCACTTCATCCCTTTCACTGGTAAACTCTAGAACAGCCCTCCTTTGTCTGTATTTCCTCCTGCCTATCTCCTTCAAGGGGAGAGTATCAAGACACCTCTCCACATGAAATTGAGCTCTGTTTTGGCCACATATCATTACTTGCTGTTATAGGAGCAGTGATTAGCTGGCTTTTTTTTTCTTCTCATGTATTTTTCCCCTTGAGCTGCTTCCCTTACTGTAAAAAAAAAAAAGGATTTAAAAAAGAAAAAAAAATGTGTATACATACTCTATGTGGTCTTCTTGAATGACCCACCATTCTTGAGACTGTTTTTTACCACCCTCCCATAATCCACCAGAGCACTCTATCTTGTCCATATGATTGGATGAACCAACACTATTTCTCACTTTGTCAGTCATCAATGACAACACGCCTTAATTTAGTCACAGTTACGGGATCTACAGTCCATTAGGTGTATTTCAGTAGCTACTTAGCATTATTGCATGCGATGGAGTTTCTTAAGACGTCCTTTTTCTCTACAAAATATTGATAAATGGCATCGTTTCAATTTCTCATTTCTAACGATGACGATAATGTTTTCATACCGGTAAGTTCTTACTTATCATAGAGTGATGCTTTAAAATGGTCTGTGGTGCAACAGTAACACAACAGTAACCTCGTTAACTCTATGTTTACCCCCACCTGGCAGGGTTACCCATAGGAAGCTCAGGAAATGGTCATCGCCATAAGCCTATGGAGGTGCGGCCAGCAAAACAGTGGCTGTACCCAGCCCCGCCACAGCTTGCGCAGGACCCCCAATTTTTGCCAAGAATTTGGGGGAATTCTTTAAAATCTGACACACCAGAACAAGAAATGCAAGAGTTTCGCAAGATTTGGGGTTAATTCTTAGTCAGTCTAGGGTAATTCTTGACCGCCAGATGACGGCTCTTGTTTCAGTCCGCATTGTAAACTCGTTGAAAATAGCATCCGTGCGCTTGTATCATGTTTTCAGCAAAAGTCATCGAAAAATACACTTTGAAACTGAGAAAAAGTCATAATGGATGTTTTATAGAAAATTTTCTGCCGCACCCTTCTGTGAAATCTGTTTCTTTCTAGGTTGTCACATTTGGCTGGAATTCCATGATTCCTGAAAAATTCCAACATTTAACTGGTGCAACGTACAGAAAAAAATATTGAAGAAAAGTTGCTCATTTTATCACAATGGAGTCTGAAAAATATAGTTTATAATCTTTGACGAGGAAATTTACTGCCTACAGAGAGGCAAAGTTGTGGTGAAACTCAATAGATAATTTTGGTAATTTTTTGTATTTTTTTCATTCTGGAATGAATCTTATTGAATAAAAGTTGTAGAAAATCATCCGTATAACTCAACTGTGAAATCAGATTATGATTTGGACTGACCGTTTGGGTGGAATTCCACGATTCCCAAAAAATTTCAACTTTTTGCTGGTGCATCGTACAGGAAAACTTATTGAAGAAAAGTTGCTCATTTTATCGCGATGAAGTCTGAAAAATATAGTTTATAATCTTTGACCTGGAAATTTACTGCCTACAGAGAGCCAAAATTGCAGTGAAACTATTTTTTTTTTTTTTTTTTTTTCAACGATCACAAGCGGGCAGACTAGAACAAAACCAGGCAAATTAATACTTTTAATGCTGTGTATTCTCACAGCGCGCATGCATGGTGGACAGCAGAATGACTAATTTCATCGGGGAGATATTTCTCGCAACACCGGCCAGTGTAGTGGACCTTCTTCTTCTTCTTTTGACCTGTAACGCTTTGTATCGCTTCTTAGGTCCTTCTTCTCCACACTTTTATACTTCACAACATGCACTTAGGGCCGCTTTCACAGTAATTTTGTTTGTTTTGATCGTTACCAATGGCGGCGATCACCGCTATTGCATTTCCACGTGAAACTGGCCGATCAGGTAGTGGCGGCTGCGGGGTTAGCTGCCACTACCCCATCGGTCAGTTTAACGTGAAATACTAAGCGGCTATCGCCGCCATTGGTAACAATCAAAACAAACAAAGTGACTGTGAAAGCGGCCCTAAGTTACTTAACAGTGCGCACTTATACACTTCACCCTGAACTTAGGTGTTTTTCTGTCCTTTTCTTTCCCTGATTTTGCTTTTCTATGCCCTTTTGCTATTTTTCACTAATACTTTTCACCGTTGCTGCCATGCATTACAGGTCAAAAGAAGAAGAAGAAAAGGAAAACAACACCGGGAGACCTACAATTTTCATAGACTTGATAAAAAGATTTTTGGACTGTGGTTCCCCAGCACGGGGTGTTCTCTTATCTTGTTAATCAAGTAGTAAGCAAAGCAGCTCTGCCAGTCCATTTTACGAATCTCTTGGTGGGCCATCTTCCACTGCTCCTCACTCCTCAGCCACTGCCGTCGTCTGTTTGTTTACATACAGCCATTCAGTACCCACGTACCCACGCTCGTACTCACAACCGTTTTCCATTCATAAGGACAACCAACAACTCGCTCGTGGTTGGGCATACGGGCAACTGCGGTTGCCCATAGCCCCAATGGTTGGACACCGCCTATTAAAGTAGCACGCATGACGCCGATGGTAGGTAAACGTGACCCGAATATGTCAAAGTGACCTGAACATGTCAAAATAACGCGAAAGTCGTGATGGTAAGTATTTAGGACTAAGCGCTAAACTCGAGGATCGCGAAACTCGGATAGCGCGAAACTCAAGAGGTTACTGCATATATATATGTATATATATATATATATATATATATATATATATATATATATATATATATATATATATATATATATATATATATATATATATATATATATATATATATATATATATATATATATATATATATATACACACACTTGTAACTCGATTTACGCAAGCTTGGTTTACGCGTTTTTTAAATAACGCGGGGTCCAAAATCCAAATAAATGCTTCATTTACACTTTTTCTTCACTTATACGCAATAGTTTTTGGAGTGGCCACCAGACGTCTCACACAACTGGACTCACACGGCACCGCGGCCACACAGCTGAGCTCAGTTCTTTCTGCGCGCCACTTGAACAACAATACAGTACCCACGCTGCCTCGCTACTCAACAACAACAACACCCTCGCTGCTGTGCTACCACGAGGGGAAGGGCAGCCAGAGAAGGAACCACGAGAGGGAGAGGAGTCAGAGTGATACAGTAGGTAATAAAGGTACAAATTTACCTCTTGTTTGATTTACATTGTTTTTGATTTACGCCACATCTTCAAGGACACAATACTCGCGTAAATCAAGTTACCTGTGTATATATATATATATATATATATATATATATATATATATATATATATATATATATATATATATATATATATATATATATATATATATATATATATATATATATACAGTAGTCCCTCATATAGTACAGTTTCCAAGAGTAAGGTTTCGGTTCTATACAGATTGTCATAGAATTTTTTTTAGGATTTTTACATTTTCTGCTCGTTGCACCAATTAGCCATGGCATGAGTGGCAACACTGTTCTACCAGACTTCCATCCATGCACAGCTTCTCAGTCCATGTGTGTCCACAGCATCAGGAACACTGTTCTGCCAGACTGAAACCTATGCACTTTCCCTAAGTCTGTGTGTGTGGACAACCTCAGCTATGCTTCTCCACTACCACATAACATGAACATGGGACCCAAAAGACAAGCCAAAACACCTGCTTAAGCACCCCAAAGCATTCAAGAAAGGTATTCACCTTGCAGAAGAATTCAGATTTAGGAGAAGTTACGTTTTGGTGTGAGTTACGTTGCAGTAGGGAGAGCATACCACGTGAATCCGGGTCCCGCCTGAGTCAGCTTCTACTCGCTGACCAAAGTTGCCAGTTATGCATTTTCTGTTGTTGTGTTACTACGCTTGGCAACGGAGCCATCCTGGCAGCGCTCCCTGATTGATTGATAGTTTATTATTGCAGGGGTCAGCGAGCGAGCCATGTCATACACTCACACACTCTCTTACTCTCTACCACAGTTTCTATTGCTCTCTAAATCATACTTGAAATAAGATACGAAAGGGTAATTATGGAGATTGACTTCGCGCCTCCAAAATACGACATTACGCCTCCATATTATATAGTTAAGGGACGCATATTTAAACTACTCCAACCAAACTTTAAATAACCTGACCTCTAACGAGGGGGCTTCGCACCCCCTCGACACTGCACTGTGACTGCAGCAGAAAATGCATAACTGGAAACTTGGGCCCACGGGTAACAGCTGAGCCAGGCGGGACCCGGATCCCGTAGGAGTGCCCAGGAGTATTTCTAGGGTGGACACTAATTTTATACGGATTTTCGAATGGTCCCTAACCCCCATACTATTTGAGGGACGACTGTATACAGTCGTCCCTCAAATAGTACGGGGGTTAGGGACTCAGGACCCCGTACTATTCGAAAATCCGTATAAAATTAGTGCCCCCCCTAGAAACACCCCTGGGCTGCGTTTGAGAGAGGGAATTGGGAATCGGTACATCCCGAGTGCTTTCAAACGGCTGACGCGGCAGCTCGAGTTGCCAACTCGGCACATCCGCTCCGCTCCCGCCTTTGAGAGGTGGAACGCCTCTGTGCTGTGATGACGTAATCAGCAAATATGGCAGCCCAAACAAACACATAAGTGCTTCCACTGCATCAGCGTACCCCATTTTGCTGCGAGTGAGATGCCATTACCAGAGCAACAAAGAAGCTTAGTAAAAGGACGGCCTTATCTTTACTCTTGCAGCACTCTTGGAGCATTAGCAGTTACTGCAGCAAGAATTTCTTTTACACTATGATAGATACAGCGAACACTGCTCTCATTCACATGGTATGCTCTCCCTACCGCAATGTAACTCATCCCAAAACGTAACTTCTCCTAAATCTGAATTCTTCTGCAAGATGAACACCTTTGGGGTGCTTTCAGCAGGTGTTTTGGTAGAACAGTGTTGCCACTAATGCCATGGCTACTTGGTGCAATGAGTGGGAAATTTAAAAATCCTAAAAAAATTCTTACATGACAATCCGTATAAAACCAAAACCGTACTATATATATATATATATATATATATATATATATATATATATATATATATATATATATATATATATATATATATATATATATATATATATATATATATATATATATATATATATATATATATATATATATATATATATATATATATATATATATATATATATATATGTATGTATGTATGTGTGTGTCACGGACTCAGCCATCTGCGCGTTTGGCCAATGGATTACACGCCACCGCTGGGTTGAAGTCTTTACAGTGCATGACGTACACCAAAAATGGAGCAACTACACCAGCACTATTACTACAGCTTACCACCACTTCTTCCCGCTGAAATCAAAAAGAGTGCACCCTTCAGACACGCCGTGGATTACACCCAGAATAAAATGTCTCATTGAACAGAGAAATGACGCCTTCCACACCAACCCTACACTACAAGCCCCTCCACAACAAAGTTATCCTGGAAATCAAATGAGCCAAAGCCACATACTACCCCCAAAAGATCCACAGCCTCAAGCAATCTAACATTGGGAAATGGTTCAAAAAAAAAAAAAAAAAAAAAAGAAGGCTTTGTGTGGACTCGACAACAACGCCCCCTCCATCCCGGGCGTATCTCACCTCCCGCCACCTGAAGCAGCCGAGGCAATCAATCTCCACTTCTTGGCCATCTGTCAGTCCCTCCCCTGCCTGGACCTGTCCTCACTCCCAGCTTACCTGCCTGCCCCATCACCACTCCCCACGGTTGAGGCCTATGAGGTCGCCAGGTCACTAAGCCGACTTAAGACTAAGCGATCCACCATGCCCACTGACCTCCCTATCAAACTGTACCAGGAGTTTGCCCCCGAGCTGGCCACCCCCCTCACCTCTATATTTAACACTTTCTTCCGTCAGAGCCAGTGTCCTGCTGATTGGAAAACAGCCCATGTTACTCTGATTCCCAAGACCACCACCCCTCAATCACTAAGTGACTTAAGGCCTATTTCTATCACCCCCATTCCCAGCCTCCTGTGTGAGGTCTTCATGTTCAAGTGGATATACACTCACCTTGTCCCCCTCATGGACCCACAACAGTAAGGCAATTAAGTCAACCTCCACCACACACTGTCTAATTAATCTCCTGGACTTTGCCTATAGAAACCTTGAAAAATACAAAACATCAGTTTCTCTTGCTTTTTATTGATTTCAAGAAGGCTTTTGACCTAGTTCACCATACCACAGTCATCAACAAAGCAATAAACCTAGGGCTGCACCCTAACCTGGTCTCCTGGCTGGTGGATTTCCTGCACCAGCACAGACAGGTGGTGAGATTCCAGGGAGTGGCCTCCCCTCCTCTACACCTTACTTGCGGGGTCAAAGATGGGCCCTTTGTGCTTTCTCATATTAATTAATGACGCGTTGACCCTCACACCCCACCGCTGGAAGTACGTGGATGACACCACAGTGGGAGTAACAGTCGACAACACCAACCCAGATTATCCTCACCTCCAGGAAACACTACACAACCTACACACATGGACAACACAAAACATGGTCACCATCAACGACACCAAAACTACTCTCCTACACATTAACACCTCCTCTGCCCATGTTGCTCCCCCTGTGGTGTCCATCAACGACACTCCCCTCCAGGTAGTTACATTTGCAAAGCTACTTTGAGTCACCCTGGACAGCAAACTCACATCGAAGCAGCATGTCTCTCAGTTCACCAGATCTGCCACCTAAAGTACCCTCTCGAGTTTTGCACTCGCTTCGTTCCGAAGATGTAGCGCTAAACTCGAGGATCGCGAAACTCAAGGTATTGAAAACACTGAAAAAGCACTTACTTGTTCCGATCCGTGGAATTTTTAATTTTTTTTTTTTTTTTTTTACATGTGGCTTATGGCACCGGTAGACTATCCATCTGGGCCTGATGGTCGGCCCTGAGCCCATCATGGCGCAGGCACCTGTTTAAAGTGGCGCCATTATAATTGGCTCATGCTGCCCCCCCAGAGTTCACTTTTTTTCCTCCTTTACATGCTCGTGATTCGCCAGGAGTCCGATGATGTCATCGCCAGCACTCACCCGATCAGCGGCCTCACTACCTTAAGGCGGTACGTGTCACAATGGCCGTTTTCCTGTAACAGTTATGGGTACGGGAACACCCATACGCCCATGCAGGAGCAAGTTGTTGGTTGTCCATAAGCTGGTGTCACACTGGGCCTTTTTCTTCCCCGAGCATTGGCGGCAGCTTGGCCATTGGCAACCGGCAAGTTTTGTGGGTGTGCGTCACACACATAAGGAAAATTAGAAGGGTGTGGGGGGGAGGAGCAGAAGGGAGTCAGGTCATGTCATGACACACACAGAGAAAGGGAAATGAGAAGGGTGAGGGGAAGGAGGGGCAGACGGGAGAATCAGGTCATATCCTGATCAAAGCCCTGATCTGATTCTCCTTTCTGGCCCTCCCTCTCCACACCATTCTCATTCCCCTTCTGTGTGTGTGTGTGTGTGACAAGTCAGGACATGACCTGACCCGAGTCAGGTCATGTTTTGGCCAAAGCCCAGATCTGACTCTCCTTTCTGCCCCATCCTCCCCACATCCTTCTCATTTCACCTTCTGTGTGTGTGTGTGCCACAAAAAAGAAAACAATAATAAAAAAAAGCCCGCTACTCGCTGGTCCTAAAAAAGAAACAAAAGAGGTGGCCGAAAGCAAGATCAAATACGGGAGGTGTCCTGATACCCTCCTCTTGAAAGAGTTCAAGTCGTAGGCAGGAGGAAATACAGATGAAGGAAGATTGTTCCAGAGTTTACCAGCGTGAGGGATGAAAGAGTGAAGATGCTGGTTAACTCTTGCATAAGGGGTTAGGACAGTATAGGGATGAGCATGAGTAGAAAGTCAAGTGCAGCGGGGCCGTGGGAAGGGGGGAGGCATGCAGTTAGCAAGTTCAGAAAAGCAGTCAGCGTGGAAATATCGATAGAAGATAGAAAGAGAGGCAACACTGCGGCGGAATTTAAGAGGTAGAAGACTATCCGTATGAGGAGGAGAGCTGATGAGATGAAGAGCCTTAGCCTCCACTCTGTCCAGAAGAGCTGTGTGAGTGGAGCCCCCCCACACAAGATGCTTACTCCATACGAGGGTGGACAAGGCCCCTGTATACGGACAGCTACTGTGCAGGGGAGAAGAACTGGCGGAGACGATACAGAACGCCCAGCCTCGAGGAAGGTCATGTCCTGACCAAAGCCCTGACCTGACTCCTTTCTGACCCTCCCTCCCCACACCCTTCTCCTTTCTCCATGTTTTCATCCTCTTATCTCACCTTTTATGCGAGGGGCTCGTAACCAGAGTGAAGCTACACACCTCTCGAGTCGGGGGCTCGAATGGTATTGAGGCTGCACCGAGTTGAACCAAATGCGACAGGGAGGAGGTGGCGTGAAGTTCAAATACGATTAACATGTTAATAAGCCCCCCCCCCCCCCCCTCCCCCTCTCTCTCTCTCTCTCTCGCCACAGCCACAATGTTTGGAGGAAAACATTCAGTGTGATACTACCTTTTAAGGTAGCGTGCGTGACTCCAATGGTAAGTAGACGTGACCCGTACATGTCAAAGCAGCACGAAACTCGGGATGGTAAGAATTTAGGACCAATCACAAAACTTGGATAGCGCAAAACTCGAGAGGGTACTGTATAAGTTATACCTGCCGAGGAGACTTAAAACGCTGGGGACCCCTGAGTGTGCGCTGGCGAGCGTGTACAACTCGTTCATCCTCCCCAAACTCACATACACATCCCCAGCGTGGTCTTCCTCCATTATCATCACTCAGCGCCGCCGATTTGAGCATGTCCAGAAGCAAGCCTGCAAAATCATCCTGAGCCCACACTACATCAACTACCAGGACGCCCTCGACTCCCTCCATCTCACCAGCCTACAACATCGTCATGAGACCCTTCGACACAGGTTCGCAACCAAGCTACTCCACCAGCCCAGACACAGACACATCCTCCCACCTGCAGTGAACCGCCCTCAGCACTCAGTGAGGCACTACAACATTCTTGCTCCGATACAGGCACGGACTGACCGCTATAAGAACAGCGCCATGCTCGTAATGGTCAAATTTATAAACAATGCAAATTAAGAGCAGCACTATTTGTATATATATTTTGCAATTGTTTTTCATTAGCACTCATTATTATTATTATTATTATTACTATAATTATTATTATTATCATTATTACTATTATTATTGCTATTATTATTTCCATTTTCATTATTATTATCTATCATATCGGGGAGGCGGTGGCTGAGTGGTTAGCGTGTCAGCCTTGCATTCAGTGCATTGTCCATGATGTGGGTTCAAATCCTCTGCTAACCACCTGGGATTTCTCAGGCACCACCGAGTGGCCTAAGACTACCCATATGCTGTCCTGAAGACCACCCATCAACCCGGACTCTAGAAGAAGCTGTACAACGCAAGTGAAATCAAGAATGAGCTCCGGGAGGCAGCATGAGCCAATAATAATAGCGCCACTATAAACACTCTCCCTTCTTCCCCGGGACCTCTCCTTCCCCACACACTTCTCATTACCCCTTCTGTGTGTGTGTGTGTGTGTGTGTGTGTGTGTGTGTATGTATTTCCAACTAGGTAAATACACACACACACACACACACACACACACAGAAGGGGAAATGGGAAGGGTGGGGGGAGAGAGGGGCAGAAGTGAGAGTCAGGTCATGTCCTGACCGAAGCCCTGACCTGACTCTCCCCACACCTTCTCCTTGTTTTTATTCTCTCTATCTCTCCCTGTTTCCTCCACTCCTTTTCCTTGTTCTCACTTCTTTCATCCTTTATCTGTATTTTTTTCTCACTCTGTTGCTCTCCTCCCTTTCACCTTCCCTGTATTTACCTAGTTGTGATATAAAGGAAGTGAGCTACACTCATATTGTCTTTTCTATTTGTATTCTTCCGCCCCGCTCAACAAACCAATTCCGATGCGAAGTTCATATTTACAAAGCAAATATCAAAAGTCGAAACAAGAATTATAGAATCATTTATTGGGACCGCGTTGTAACGACGAAACTTCGTAGGAAGTGATTATGAGAGTGTGGGAAAGGTCAATAGGAGTGTGGGAAAGGTTTATAAGGCCTTAAAATATATATAAATAATAAAATAAATATAAAGTCGCTACTTCGTGGATTTTCGCCTATCACAGGGGGTTCTGGAACCTAACCCCCGCGATAGCCGAGGGATTACTGTATAAGTATTAATATGCCACCCCCCAAACCCACCAACAACACCAGGCAGGCAAGCGGAGTGAGTTAAACACAGGGTAGTGAACCCAGAACAGCGTGAGACACACCTTCACAGGACGCCACACTCACAGCGCCCCAGAGCATAAGGGGAAGTAAGGCAGGAGCACACTAATTCCTCATTTAATAACAGGCTCCAAGCACCATACACTAGTCCTCTGGGCATAGTACAGATTATCCAGGGTCATGGAGAGGCAACAGGCTAGCACAGGCACGCAGAAGCAGGCAACAACTCGTGTGTCTCATGGCTTGTTCCTCCCGCAACTCTCTGTCCTCCGCAGCGTCTCCACTCCCCCGGGAGCCCGCCGCACCACCTAACGCCCCACTTCCACTTCCACTTCTGCTCACTAAGCTGTACCCCCCCAAAACACGAAAACATACACGCAAACAAAAAAATCACCCAAACACACCCATTGGTGTTACAGTATATCATAATTGCATATACTGATTTGTAAGAGAAAGGAGAAAAGTATGAATAAAATATTACTTAACCATGTCTTGTTCTATTCTTTTCATTTGCTGGTTAAGACCAAATTGCTACACTGCATCCTTTCTTCAGCTAATCTTCTAGTGTATCTATGGTACCACCATCCCTAAATGAGGGCTGTGGTGGGGTCGAGGCAGGGAAACACCTGTCTCCAGCCTTGCTATGTCTCCCAAACCCGCGATGCGTAAATTCTGTGATATATGTAAGAGGCATCACAAATAAGATAAAACTAATACCAATACAATTCTAATGTAAATATTATGATATATCAAAGAAAAGTAAACTTATGCATAAGGTATTAATATGGCAATAAAGAGACATGGCATACATATTTTACAGTGGTGCTAAGAAAATGTTATTACTTAAATTGATTTTAACCGCAGCTCTAGGGTGGATAAGGAATGTTACAATTAGTGTCGAGTGGGGTAGTATATCGAGACAACTTTAGGGGGGGGTGAATTGAGAGTCAATATTGTGAAGTTGTTTGATTCAACATGCTTTTCCTGTTGTCTTCATTAGATATTCCAAGGCTATAACTACAAACTTTGTATTGACAACTTTTCAGTAGGAAGTTGTTAAAAGCATGTGAAATCCATTCACCCAAAGGGTAAGATTTCTAACCTCCACGAAATTTTGTGTTGCAAAACCAATAGTTTTGATCACTGGCAACAAATGAAATCTATGATACAGAGTTTGAGTAAGACACTTATGTGAGCATTGTTCCTAGGAAATTTGGGAAGATTTACCCTGAGGAAGAGATATACTATGTAGTAATATATGATAGAAGGGCATACATAGGAAGAGTTCTAAAAGTTGGGGAAACCAGTGTAACAATAAAATTCTTAGAAAGAAGGATAAACAATCAGTATGACTGGCCCAAACGTGATATTAATGAGGTTAATATGATACACTTGATCAGTGGACCAGTGGTATTGTCAGGCACACCTTTTATAATTAGAGGGATTGATAAAGCTTTTCCTGACTTTAAAATTCATGTAAAACACATTACTATGATGTAACCACTTCCCTAGCACTTACAGAACGTAGCAGTAGATTACTTTTCTTTTTATTTACTAGCTACCTGGTGTACAAATTCATCTTGGTAGCAATTTTCCAAGAGGGAAAAAACCGGTTAACTAAATATCTGAAAGGTGTGTATTTTTGTTTGAACTGATCTTAATTCATTCAGATATCAAGTAAATTCAACAACAAGTAAGATGATGTTTATTTACCACATAAAACAGTTTTTACATCTATCTCAATTCACCCCAAGAAGTGAATCAATTCACCCCATTTTCCTTGACTGAATCAGTGACTTTTTTTGTGTGTAAAAAATAAATAAATAAATAAAGTCTTGTACACTTGCACACAAATTGATCACTTACCCCTTCACACTCACCTTGAATATAAACTGCTTCACCCTTACAGTTTAAGAGTATAGAACCAAATAAGGAAAAAATGTCTCAGTTCACCCCACGCGACACTACCATATTCATAGGACAGTTGGAAGGAATATAAGTAGATAATATAATATTTTCTTGATAAAAAAAAATATGTTACACCCCTCACAAGCAGCAACACTTCCACTGACTCAAGTTGACATGAGTCACGTGTCGAGTGCTTTCATGAACTCACTTTGCAGTTGACAAGACATTGTGACCAGGATGACACAATATAAATTATGAGAGAGAGAGAGAGAGAGAGAGGGGGGTAGGGGATGATAAGAGGGAGGGCAGTGTTGAGTGCATTGCCAATGTAAGGGATAGATGGAGAGGAAGGGAGAATATTACTGAATGAAAACATATCACGACACTCCAACAACGAGGTCATTTGATGCCTTGTGTAAAACAAAAGTAAATTACTTAAAGTAAAATTAGATAAAATAAATGAACAGAAAATTAAGAAATAACAGCACACATTTAAATCATTCAACCATAAAGGTAAAGAATGGTAACAGGTCACTCTGGACCCCTACCCAGGTCATTCTAGCACCCCACCCTGGTCACTCCGGTCCCCCACCCTGGTCACTCTGGACCCCACCCTGGTCACTCTGGACCCCACCCTGGTCACTCTGGACCCCACCCTGGTCACTCCAGCCCATCAACCAGTTTGAAACAAATTTATGTACTTAATTGTACTGGAAGTATCAATGAAGAACCACGGGTTGCAACATTACATTATTCATGAAGATTTTGACCTGCAATTAAATATTTGAGTCATTTAATAATATTAAAAATATTTGAGTCAATTAAAAATATTAAAATATCTTAGGAGAATAAAATACAAGTCAACTTCCCACTTTTTAAGCTGTTGGTCCAGTCAAGTGTTCGCACGCCCTGAGCAATTGTTGCGTAGTCATCTCGTGCTCTCGTATTTCTGCCACAATAAAAATATTTGCCCGTTGCATGCGGTAATCCTGTCTCTGGTACCTAGTAAGTTTGCCATCCTTAACCAGGCACATTTGAACATTGACATCCTCTGCTTCTTTATGGAGCACAGGGATCAGAACATATAGAGGTGTATGTGCACCGCCTGCCTTGAGACAACTGTAATATCCTTCGACATCATTGTTGGTCCTGATGTTTTACTCATACACAGACCAGTCTCATGGCAACCAATGTCCATTTAACCAAGTGCCTCGAACATACATCAGCTGTGAACACAGGCCGTCAGACGCTCGGGACCTGAGGTGACTGAAGGTCGCGATCTAATGTGTTCCTTGGGAAGGAATGGGAGGGCAATGACCTTCTGTCAGATGAAGTCCTGTGTGGAGCAGTGATTCACATACAGGACTGCTATATAATCCCAAAGACTGAACTTTTCTCCAAATGGCCTGATTCCAATGGAATGCACACTCCTGTATATCTGAAGAGAGACATCTTCAATCACATCTTCGTTGTGAAGATCTGGAAATCCTGGTCGCATGCTAATGTCTGGTACAATTGTATCATCAACATCGTCACTATCCATAATGCTACTGGTTTTATCAAGTTGTGTGCTCTCAGCAACATGGCAGTCAGGAAAGTTGGAAAGTTTCGTTTAGTCGGCACAACATCTGTGGTCATATGCCGGAGAGATACAGAAGGGGAAGGAATTATAGGAGAAGGGACAGATCCCAGGAGACGGGACACAACCCCCGATTAATATCTGGTAGCCATTCACTGCTGGGTGGACAGGGGCGTAGGGCATCGGAAAAGCCGCCCAAATTTTTCCACTCCGCCCGGGAATTGAACCCGGGCTCTCTCGGTTGTGAGCTGAGTGCGCTAACCACTGCACCACGAAGCCCCCAGGGCAGTCAGGAGGAGCATTACTACCAACTATAAGAAAAAGGCAAAATAATTTACAAACTTGATATCCAGAGTGTGTGTGTGACAAAAAAGTTTTAACGACCAATGGCCTCCCAAAAAAGAAGTAATTTTGGGTCAAGATACGAAGAAATTTATAACATTTGACATACGTAGGTATTAACAATCAGGGGTGTGGAGTCATAGTTAAAAATTTCCGACTCCAACCCCCCTTCCCCTCCCCCTCAACTTAATTTTTTTTCTTTTTTTCTTTTTCTTTTAGGTGCTGCCTGTAGCACCAGTAGACTCTCTTGAGGTCCTCTTGGACGGTCCCAGCCAGAGAATAGTTTTTGAACCGACCGCACCCACTCACTGCATTAGCTAGCCATCTCACTCTCCTCCCTTTATATGATCCCCCATCCCTCAGTTACATTAGTTCAAACAATAGTTGCCAATTTTGTTAAGTCTGTACTTTCTGTCTCAACTACATTTGGTACCATAAACCGGGGTGACTTCGGACAGTTTTCAAGGTCTTTTGCTTATGAAATTTTTGTTTTTAGGCCTAGTATCTATCATTACATGTTGCAACATTTTCACGAAACTTAATAGTTTTTGTGCTAAGTGAAAAAATATGGGTGTCCGAAGTCAGCCCATGTCTGGGGGGACTTCGGACAGTGGCTATATTTCACTGGGTTTACGTATCTGAGCCTGTTCGCACATCCCGGGGGTTGCTTCGGACACTGTTGAACCGGGAAAAAAATTGGCAAAAATCTTGGGAAAGAAGTTCCCACATTTCAGGTCAGTAGTAACAGGGAAGTAAAAAATGGTCAATAATTTTGAAAAAATGTTATTACAAAAAAACTATAAGATGTAGAGCACAGTTTTAGTTTTTTTGGAAGCTTAATGATTACATAATCACCACAGGAAATTTTTATAATGGTAGGGCAACATTCAAGTGTGTTAGGGCTCTTTGAAGTGCCCACTATTTTACATCTCATGTATCAGATTTTATCATGATGCATTTCACTAGAAATTTATTCTTGTATATGTTATTTTGTAGCTAAGTACTTCTATTTCATATTTTCATGATATGTAGAATATTCAACATCACTGGACTGGCACCACCACCGCCATTACGGGCCCAAAAGTTAACTTGAGTTCATCTCTGGACGGGCTCCGCGCGGGGCCTGGGCTACGTTGATGACGTCACTGATGGTCGACGGATCCGTGAAAACGGAATAGTGGGAACCCCGCCTTAGTTACCCCATAATATGTAGTTATATTTAGGTGTCCGAAGTCACCCCATTTTGAGCCATTTTTCGACATGCCTCCATTCAGGTGACATTTACAGGTGTGTAAGATATGTTAAGCACCCCTGAATCATTCTAATTGTTCTAGTTAAGCATGTTTCTGATTGTTTTCTCTAGTTTTGATGTTGTGTGTAATACAGATCGTTCCTGCCAGAAGTTTTCCAAGGGGGGTAAATTTTATGAAATCTCAAAAACACATATTGTGCTTGTTTTCAAAACAGAAACGTGTCTCAAGAAAACAACATTCCTATTCGAAAACTATAAGGCAAAGGACAAATTCTGACACTAAAATCATCTAGCTTGTTGCAACTGGCTACGAGTTATTAACATGTCAACTTTTTATCCACTTTTTGTCCGAAGTCACCCCAGTTTACGGTATGTCATTTTTAGGTGAAGGACATAGGTACTTACGCCTCAAGAAAGTCTTATTATCATTCCAGGAATTAAGTGTAATGGAAAATAGCAAAGTGTTTGTGAATGTCAGTAGCAATAGCCTATATATTTGTATTAGGTCTCCTCTTTCTCTTCTTTGTTCTAGTGTTGGTAAGTCCATTTCCTTTAGTCTCTCTTCATATGTCAGTCCCTCCAGTTCTGAAACCATTTTTGTTGCCATCCTCTGTATTCTTTCTATTTTTTTATGTGTTTCTTCATATGTGGAGACCACACTGTTTCTGCGTATTCCAGTTTAGGTCTGATCATAGTAGTAATTAATTTTTTCATCATTTCTTTGTCCATGTAGTGGAATGCTATACCTATATTTCTCACCATGTTATATGTATCACCGAAGATCCGATTTATATGACCTTCTGGTTACATATAATCTTGCATTACTACTCCCAGGTCTCTCTCTTCATTTACTTTCTTTAATATTTCACCATCTCCCATTTTATATGTCCATTTTGGTCTTTCTACACTTTTTCACATTTCCATAACATGACATTTCTTCACATTGAATTTCATCTCCCATTTCTGACTCCATTTCCAAATCTTGTTTAGGTCTTCTTGCAGCTCCTTGCAGTCTTCACTGTTTCTTATATGTCTTTGCAGTTTAGCATCATCTGCAAACAGGCTCATGTAGCTTTTTATTCCCTCTGGCATATCATTAATACAGACTAGGAAGAGTACTGGTGCTAAAACCAACCCCTGGGGCACTCCACTTTCCACCATTCTCCATTCCGATCTAGTGTCCTTAACCACTGTTCTCATCTCTCTTCCTCTTAAGTAGCTTTCCATCCAGCACTTCATTTTCCCTCTCAATCCTCCTTTATTTTCTAGTTTCCACAGCAGTCTTGAATGTGGAACTTTGTCAAATGTCTTCATTAAGTCTAGGTAAATGCAATCCACCCATCTGTCTCTTTCCTGTAATTTGTCCGTCACTCTTGAATAAAAGCTCAACAAGTTTGTCACACATGAGCGGCCTTTCCTAAACACATATTGATTGTTTGTGATTAGATTATGTTCTTCTAGAAATCTCATCCATTGTTCTTTTATTAATTTCTCACATATTTTACATACTACGCTGGTCAGAGACACCGGTCTGTAATTTAGGGGTTCATCCTTTTTTCCACTTTTGTATATAGGTACCACTTCTGCCCTCTTCCACTCCCTAGGCACTGTGCCAGTTTTTATTGAGCACCTGATGATGTCATATATCGGGCCGACTAACTCATTTCTGCACTCTTTAAGTATAAAACCTGAAACTCCATCTAGTCCCACGGCCTTCCCTTCTTCCAATTCCCCCAATAGTTTTTCATCTCCTCTTTATCTATTTTGACCTCTTCCATATATACATCTAAGTTGTTTTCTTGTGGTTCATTAAATAATGATTCTTTGGTAAACACTTGCTGGAATTTTTTGTTAAATAATTCCGCCATGCCTTTGGGATCCTCGATCTCTACAGTCAGTCTTTCAATTGTTTCTCTTGATTTAATTTTTCCATTTATAAATCTATAAACTAGTTTAGGTTGTTCTTTACACTTTTCCACAATATCCTTTTCGTATCATTTCTCTTCTTCCTTTCTCACTTTCACGTGCTCATTTCTCACTGCCTTAAAATCTTCGTTTCTTTTCAATCTTGACCAAGCTTTGTCTCTCTTTTCTTTTGCCTTTGCACATCTTCCATTAAACCAGTCCTTTTTAGTCCCCTCCCTCGGTCTGTATTTTGGTACGAACTTCATAACACCTGTGTTGTACGCCTTCATGAAAATATCATACTTTCCTTGAACTTCGCTTGTACTCATTAACTCTTTCCAATCCATTTCACCAAAAAACTTCTTGAGGTTTTCCACCCCTGCTTTCCTATAGTTTAATCTATCACTTCTATAAGTCTCGTCTTGTTCCCTTCCTCCCTCCTCCATTTCCATCTCTATGAGCACGTGATCACCTTTTCCCAGGGGGCAATCATACCTCAATTCATCCTTCACGTGAATTTCTCTTGTCAGCACCAAATCCAGTCTTGCTGGTTCATCGTCTCTTCTATATCTAGTGCTTTCCTTCACCCTTTGTAACATCAAATTTTCCATCATTAAATTTAAGAATCTATTCCCCCATGTCACATCACTACCATTGCTCTCAAACCTCTCCCAGTCCACCTCTTTGCAATTGAAATCGCCAACTAGTATTGCTCCTTTGTTTGCCTTAAGTAATCTCCTCAAACTTTGTATGGTGTCATCAATCATGCTTTCATAATCTTTTTTACTCCATAATGTAGTTTTTGGTGGTACATGTTACTGCAATCATCATCCTTTCTCTATTCTTGTTTTCCAAGCTTACACTCACTATTTCTGCTTTTCCTTCTCCATATTCTATTGATTTTACTAATAACTCTTTCTTTATCATTATCACCACTCCTCCTCTGCCTTTGCCCATTCTATCCTTCCTCCATACATTGTATCTTCCATCTAACTCAATTTGGATGTTTTCTTTTAGTTTAGTTTCAGTTAGGCAAACTATCATGGGATCCCTCTTTTAGATAATCTTGCAGCTTTAATTTACTAGAGATCAACCCATCTACATTTGTGTACATTATTCTTATTCCCCTCTCTGTATCTTTCTTATCTAGTTTTCGCTCCCCTTTCTCTTCTCCCTTATGAACCATTTTTTGATTCAATCCCCCGAAATTCTCCAAAAAAATGTTTCTTTTTCTTCCTCAGATCTTGCGTTATTTTTTACTTTGGTCTTTGCCAGTAGTTCATTCCATTTCTTCCTTATATATATATATATATATATATATATATATATATATATATATATATATATATATATATATATATATATATATATATATATCTATATATACTATCCTTACATCCTTCCATTTCTTTTAGTTTAGATGTTCTATATAATATGTCTTCGGCTGCCTTTTGTGATTTTAGTTTTAACTTAACTGGCCTTCTTTTCCCTTCAATGAATGGACCCATTCTATAAATCTCGTCTACTTCCTCCTCGATACTCTCCTTTCTGCATCATTTAGGTTCTTGAGCAGGTCTTTGACTGATTTCAGTTCCTCTTTATCCCTTTTTGGTTTATATGTTATATTCTTTTCTTTCATCCCAAAAATAACAACACTTCTTTTTTTGTCCGCTACTTATCTCACTAATTCTTAATTTTTCTTTAAGGCCTTGACTACCTCTTTTTCCATGTCTTCTTTATCTTCTTTCATTTGCTGTTCTATTACTTCTCTTAGGCTTACATTTGCTTTTTCATTCTCCACTCTCCAGGTCTTCACCTCTTCTCTAACTCTATGTTCTTCTCTGTTTACCAATTCCTTCAAGTTTTCATTTTCCTTTCTTACCACTCCCAAACCTTCCTTCATTGATCTCTCGTACTTTGCTACTTTTTTCTTTAGCTCCTCATTTTCCTTAATCAATTTCTTCTCATTTTCCTCTAGTTGTTTTATCCTATTTCTCAGGTCGCTGTGGAATTCTCTTTTCTGCTCTTCTTCCTCATCCCTTCTCTTTACCATGTTGATCCATTTATCCAGTTTTCTTTCCATCAGCAGCACTCTCTTATATAATGTCGTCTCATATCTCGCAAAACCAGAGAACTCAGCTGAAGTACCTCCGGCTTCATACTCATTTTCCTCCCCACTGTTGTTGTCACCTCCTCTTGCTCTTCTTCTTCTGCTTCATGGCGTGATCCACCCTGGTCTTCCTCCTTCTCACTCATCGCACTAAACTGCACTAATGGAGACCTACCGAACCAACATTAGCACAACCCAGGCCTCTGCAACACTACACTAGGTATTTTTGCTCCTTAACAGCTGGCGCGGGTCGAGGATTGTGTCATTGTATGATTGTGTGTGTGTGTGTGTGTGTGTGTGTGTGTACGAGTTCTCTCAGTGTGTGTGTGTGTGTGTGTGTGTGTGTGTGTGTATGAGTTCTCTCGACGGCAGTGTGTGTGTGTACGAGTTCTCTCGACAGCAGTGTGTGTGTGTGTGTTATTTTCATCAACTAACTGCAACAATCATGGAATTTTACCTATGTAAATTAATAAAATAGTGGCAGTCAGTGACGCAGTCTATATCAGATGAGCATTTCTTGTCAACTGCTGAGCAGCCTCAATCAGGCTGAGACTTGAGGGTGGAGATGCGTATGAGTGCTACAGGAATCAGACACGTTCAGTACAGGATGTTTCATGTCTCGTTGGGTATGTTTTCTCCTACATCGTCTAGTAAATTATCTCAGTGATCTACATAATTATTTAGTCAGGTGAAATATAAGAAAACATAACATTTTTACACAAAAAAATCCAAATTAAATTAATATTCCCGACATAATAACTTAACCCATAATGATTGCCAGAAATGTCCGCCCTCAAAAGCTCCCACAAAAGGCGATTTCTCCCAAACTTTGTGGGAATTCCCAACGAAGCAGCAAAACTAGCCTAGGAGTCGCATACCATGGAAGTAACGGACTGGGATCGCCAAAGAGGCCGCTCAAGAAAGCCTACGGGCACTATAGGCAGCACCTAAAAAAATATTAAAAAATAAGAAAATAAAAAAAAAGCTTCACAACTACATTTCACAATAAATGATTACGTAAAGGAGTCGGAGATATTTTTACTGACTCCGGCCAAAAGTAGCCGACCCCACACCCCTGTTAACAATAACTGAATTCATTTCAGCGGGCACCGAATATTTTGAGCAGACCAGCTTTTTTGCCACATTGGTTCTGTTAACAAAATCAGTTACGTTTCACGCTCTCCAACTGGAGTACAATGCACAACGCATCCTAACCAAGTTTCACCATAATGTTCACCGAGTTAAGACGCTTCATAAACACAGGAATAAAAAAAAAGTTTATTTTACCCTGTCGTTTTAAGGTTTTGAACATGTTTATGGTATATACAGGTATAATGAGCTTTAATCGAGATTAAAATACCAAGGATTCGTATTACAGTATGTGCATACTGGGAGGCCAGTGACCAGGGAGGGAGGCTGGAGTGACCAAGGTTGGAGGCCGGAGTGACTGGAAAGCGTAAAGAATATGGCTATGTGATTGGAAGCAGTAAAGGAGAAAAAGATTTATGACAAAGGTTACAGGTATTGGAAGGGGCTGTTGTCAGAACCGTTGCAGAAAGCTAATGGTACATAGCAGGAAGGTTGTAGCAGTATGTACACTAAAGGTAGCAGCAACGTAGGAGAAAACGTAATGGATGTAGCAAATAGGTTGTTAAAAGGTGAAGGAGACATGGCGACAAGGTAGTAGAAACGTCTGAGAAATGTGCAAATGATCCAAATAAGGTTGTAGAAGGGTCATTAGTTACATAGTGAGATTGTAGTTAATATGCACCTGGTAGTCCACACAATTACATGCTTGCTACATATCTTTGTTACGTAAAAGTTACCAAACCACTACCTTTACAAAACGTAGTACCCTACTACGTAAGTCTGTTAGCTGGGTGAGTGGAACAAACTGAGCAGGTGTGTAGCCTAGTTAAAGAAAGCACAAATGAAAGTTTTAATTGGAGATTAAATGTATCAACAGATAGGAAGGGACTCTGGCAAACAACTCATACTGAGTAGCTACCCTGTGTAGGCCATCTGGCTTATGGTAGTTTCCTTATGTTCTTGTGTATCCCTGGGTATAAAGGTGAATACTACAATGATTTATCAGAAAAGTGTCAAACCCTGGAGTGCAGTGGGTGCTACAATAGATGAATACTAAAAAAATAAGTTGTTTAATTCTGGATAAATACCAGTATTATTATATAAGTGTGCCCATATTATGCTTTATGGAGCTCTTTGTGGTGATTCAACACACTACCGTATTGCTTTCCCGTGACGAATAACATGTTTGAAAGATTTATTATATAATTGAAATAAGCAGTTGCCGCCATGGTGGCTATGTGTTCCAACAGCCTTACCCCCCCGGTTTGATTAGAAAATAAAATTATTGGGGGTCGAGGGGGACAGCCCCCTGTTAGGTTAGGTAAGGCTAGGGTAGTTTTAGTTTAACCAATAAAGGACGAGTGTCCCGCAGGCGGAAATATTGATAGGTTCTGTTAAGTGTTCCTCATGAAGATGTCTTCGTTTTATTTGATTTCCCTAATAAAATAATGATTTGCGACAAACGGTTAGCAGATCATTTCAAAACCCATCGCATACATAAAAAAAAAGTTTTGTCTACCAGTGTGAGAAGGGTGCATTTTTTAAATTTTACCTAAATACCAGGGTAGCAATCCAAAAGTCAAAGAAGAATCAATAGGTGAATTACACACTAGAAGTAAATTACTTAAACAAAAATATTGCAAACCACAAAAATAGCTAGCTTGATAACTTTGCCATGGCAACCTCAATAAGCAGTCACCGCCTCCTTCAGTAACGATGATCAACTACTAGCTCTTTTCCCTTCACCTCCCTTCAATATAGTACCCCTTCAATTCCCACAAGCTTCACCCTTCTTGCCCATATAGAATACCGACTCAAGGTGTAGATGAAGGTTCACTTTATTGGGAATTGTTCATACCATAACACTGGATCTGCAGACCAATAACATAACTAAATCCATCCAATATTTTCGAGCAAGCTCTTCTCTTCTCGCTAAATTCTACTTTATGTCCAGGTCCTATGAGCCGTTACTCTTACTACCTGTGCAATGATACATCAGACAACAAAATCCACTAAAAATAAGGTACAAAATGCAATGGATCGCTAGAAGTAAAGGAAAATGTCAAGTTTCTTTGTACTCCGCTTCCAACATGGCAGCCCGCCTGACCAACTACCGTCTGCCGCCACCTCAGGCTAACCTTTGCCTCGCTCCGCCGCTATTGAAACCCCTCCTCGGCTTCTTAGACTCACCTTTCCGCCGCTATCTGGAGCCTCATTTAAAGTTTGACCCTGAAGCTTTCTCGTGACGTATCGTAGCTGGTTGATCATATTTTTCTCCGCGGCAAAATTGGTCGGGAACTGATGCTATCACTTTAAATCCTCTCAGCAGCTCTATCAGGTTACACTCCAGTTTTCGCCTGAAATGTTTTACTCACTTGTCTTCTGCCATATCTACAGCATTTTACCAACTCAGCTATTACTGACGAGCGACATTTCCCTCACTCTGACTGCATTTTGTTTACCATGACACTTATTTATTATCACCATGAACCAAAAATGGCCGAATACTAGGGAAGGTAGCACCGCGCATGTCTCCTGTCTCGCCTGGCGTCTGACAATACTACAACTGGTCCTCATTCACCCGGGCGCTGCGAGTACAAACAGCTGGTATAGTGGACTCGCCCAGCGTAGGGGAGTCAAGCTGCTCTCCAGAGGAAGATCTTTTAATTCCTCACTAGTTACCATGTGCCTAAAGACTTCATTGTTATTTATATGAACATCATAATTGCATAATAGAAACTAGAACTCAGCTTCCTTAATAAGAGAAAGATAAAAAAATATTTAGAAACCAAGAATAGGGCGACTCCCCCACTCATTCAATGGCGCTCTCACGCATTGGAGTAAGCTACTACGAAATGTAAGGAGGAATCTTGAGCACACACTGTGTTTAATGGACACTCTAGAATGTTTATTTTCCTCTGCACACATCTTTCACTCTTAACAGGCTGCATAATGGATAAGACAGAAAGTGTTATTGCAAGTATATGGGTCAAATGCGTGAATAAGAAGCGTCACAACCGTAACGATCAAGCTGATTTGGCAACACCGCAACTAATACTATGACAAGTCTGTAAACAAAACAAGCCAACTTAGCTAAGACCAACCTTATGAGTTTCTCCAGAAGCGATACACAAACTTGTCACCCAATGTAAGAGAGTCGATGGAGGCTGCGAGGACGAGACACTACACCATCTTATAAGAAAAGGCTACATAAATGACAGTCGAGCTATTCTGACTGAACCGGAGATACAGGTCCCTACCAATCACTTGTGAAGGAGGTAAAGTATGAGGAGAGCAGGAGAACGACAGAGGAAGCGTCAGCTTCTGGTGGAGGGGAACAAGCCTCTCAGGACAGCTATTAACATGTGGTTAAAACCTCCCTTCGACCAACACTTCAGTACCCACACAAACACCGCCACAACCGCCACCACCCTCGCCGCGACCACTGGTGATGAAGACTGTGGAAAGGTTGGGCCTGGGTGGTGGTGTCTGGGAAGAAGGGCAATGGGGGAGAACATGAACACCCCCACCACTTCCTCCCTTTGCCTTTCCTGCTTCTCCAGACCCCTCTGCTTCCCCCCCTCCCCCACACCCACCCACCTTTGTCTGGTGAGGCTCCTCACCTGGCAGCTCGCGCAGACGCCTAAAAATGTCACACCAAGAGAGCCCATTCCCATTCCCCCTTTCACCCCAAACTCCTACACATCTGACCCCTCCCTTCCACTCGTATATATGCCTCCCCCAAACGTGATCAGCTCCGCTTTTTACGTAATATATAGTCCTTCAAGTGCCCCACCTATAGAGTACGTGGGCTGTTTCCCTCGATCCCTATCTTTCTTATAATTCCCTTTTTGCCACCACACACACATCCTCACTATAATCTTTTATTTTCTACAGGAAAGGAGGCAGCTCAAGTTCAAAGAAAAGGATCGAAAGAAAGGGGGGGGGAGAAAACGCTGGCACGACTCCTGAAAACAAGAAATGATGGAGTATACGAAAGAGGGTCAAAATCAGATGGATAGGTGTCTTGATATAGGTTGAGATTGGGGCCGGGTAATCCGAACAGCTATAAAGAAATGTAGCGGAAAAATATTCACCAAAAATCAGGTAAACAATTTTGTTGGAAAATAATATTCGTATAATATTCTTTTGGTAAAGCCTAGCTATCACAGTGAGTTTTACTAAGTC
Organism: Eriocheir sinensis; assembly: GCF_024679095.1. NCBI lineage: Eukaryota > Metazoa > Arthropoda > Malacostraca > Decapoda > Varunidae > Eriocheir > Eriocheir sinensis. Next base: position 3,245,483 of record NC_066534.1, read on the forward strand.
ATTAAGTTCCTTTTGACCACCCCCTATATAGGGGAACTATACCCCCTATATAAGGGAATCGAACAGTGCATGGGGGTGATCCAGACAATACATTTTTTCAGTAATGATCAAAATAGATGGTTAATTTGTAAAGAATGTTAATCTGCAAATTAAATATTTAAAGAAGAATGAAGTAAAACGCTTTATCAACATCTTGTCCTAGAAATATGTGTATATTTGTCTTATTTGGATTCCAATTAACATTTCTCTGCTGTAATACAAACCAAGTTTCAGTGTTCAATATCAATCTGTAATTGTAAATGCTGGCAAAACTAGGGAAAATAAACCTTCACAGTATAATATCACAATAAAACGGCTGATATAAACACCTTGCGATTGTTCTGGTTACCGTATATTGAAGGTAGCTATATATAGAGAGGGATCTTGAATTTAACAAATCGAGCAAGCCTTTGAGTTTTGGCCCTTATAAGTTCCCAAAATACCCCTTTTAATTTATTCTCCTTTATCTTACATCCTCTACTTTAGGAAAGTAGAATGTGTCTATGTCCAACTTTTTTTTTTTTTTGGGGGGGGGGGGATATACCCCAAGGGAGGAAGGCGGTGCATATCCAACTTTAGAGCTTATTTTCAAGAAAGAAATGTTATACTTGCAATCGTCCTCAGCACTTAAGATCTTGCAAACATAATGCACGTACCTTTTATTTCCGACAATATTAATTCTTCCCCTTCTTCTAGCTCCAGCTCAACTAGCTAATACAAAGTCGTTGGGCTCTGGGGTCTTGTCCTGAAAAAGGCTGGACACTTCAAAGTCTTATTTCCTCTTCGACCTCGTCTGAGTACTTGGAATCATCGAAAGGCAGTTTTCAGGATCCTGATGAAGATCCAAGACAGGAGCTGTATCCTCCTCAAAGATTTATCTCCTAGTATCACTAGGGGAAACGGGCCCTTGTCGTAAGAGTTAAGAGTGCAAAAAATGCTTCCTCCCTGCGCGGGGGAGCACGGGCTAAGCCTATTGGCGGCCCGTAGCAGGATGCCGACAGACCGACTCTATATCGGCGATCGAAATCTAGCCGACCGAGTCGGTCTGTCGACGAGGACTGGCGTGTCTCTGAGGAGCTGTCTTGGATCTTGTCTCGTTTTGTTTGGGATATTTCTTAACCTTCTTTTCCCGTTTTTTTGTGTATGTTTCTTCTGTAAATTACGCTTATTTGTTTCCTTACCTTTTAGTTCGAAATAGCCTCAACAAATTTTGGTAGGATGCTGGCGTGCCTCTGAATGCGAACAGTTAGATACACCCTTATAATATGGCAACCCACTTCATGCGTTCATGACTTCAAAGGTTATGTCTGGCTGCATGCATCGTTTCTCACCGGATAATATCATAGCCAAGTAGTTTTCATTATTAAATACCACACGACTAGAATCAGTACGTATTGATAGTCAAGAAACACTATATTAGACATAGAAAATATGAAATCAAGGTCTGAAGGAATCGAAAATCTTTACTTAATTGAAAGTCCCCCCTACGCTTCATAGATTAGGGCTTTATGCCATCTTGACGGTTCCCATTTTCTTCTTTTCACATCAAGGGGAAACTACTTTATTATTGATATGAAATATAATATAGGCGTTGTTTGTTACACCATCGTGTTCGTTCTAACCCCATCTCACTCTACCCCTCCTGAAAGCGTATAAGTCATTTCCGTGGTGGCGAGGCTGCAGTCTGCTGATTTGAGTCTTTTTTAAAGCCCGGTTCACACTGTGCTGAGTCTGAGCCAAGTGCGACAACCCAACTGTAGTGCTGACTTGCCTGATGGGCGAGACTCCCATAACCCAATTAGCCAGTGGGCTACCTCTTTGGCCGACTGGATAAGGAGTGGCTCTCCCGTTACGCTGGATGCGGGTTCGATTCCCGGCGCCGGCGAAACCTTTCCTTGTCTGGATTAATTTATCGTGTGTTGTTACACGCAGTGGCCGTGTAGGAGTATAGTAAAAGAAAAATTCTGGCACATCACAAAGACTTTTGGATTATGACAAGTCTGCTCCCACGCTCCAAGAACGGGTAGTAGATTTCCGACGGTCGTCGCCTATCTATAGTCTATCGACTCTAAAGGCCGGGTCACACGAGCGTTTATTTCGGCAATTTTTGACGCCGGTACTTTTTCACGCCGGTGATTTTGCCTCCAGTGTGGTCACACGATGCTAGCCGAAACAAAGGGCGCGTTTAGGCATATATGTAGAGCGGCAGCAGGTAAAGGCAATTAAGAGATTAGCAAGGCAGTTAAATCTTTGATGTCTTGCCGCCAGCTGCACTTTTGGTGATCTGGGATTCTTTGAAGGAGTGTGTGTAGTTGTATGTGTATTTGTCAGTTTGTGTGTACATATATGTGTGTGTGTGTGTGGGGGGGGTATCTCTCTCTCTCTCTCTCTCTCTCTCTCTCTCTCTCTCTCTCTCTCTCTCTCTCTCTCTCTCTCTCTCTCTCTCTCAAAAAAAAAGTAATAACGTAAAGGTGTATAAGTCCATTGAAAAGAAAAGAGAGAGAGAGAGAGAGAGAGAGAGAGAGAGAGAGAGAGAGAGAGAGAGAGAGAGAGAGAGAGAGAGAGAGAGGAGGTGGGAATAGGAAAAGGATTAGGGGGATTAGAAGGGAAAGAGGGGGAGGAGGACAAGGTGAAGCGTTCTCAGCATCGAGAATACAAGACGCGCATGTTCGTCTTCCTCCATATGAGAACACAAACCGCGTTTTGGACTTGCCGGTGCCACCGAAGTCAAAATTCTCGAGATCGATGATCAAATTGCCGAAATAAACGCTCGTGTGACCCGGCTTTATGGTTAGCTTGAGCCCTGTGGGTTGGCCGGCCCGGTGAACCCCCCATTCCCAGCAGGCACACGACGTCAGACTGTCGTCGATAATTGGTAGAAATTTGGTCATGACGTCGCTCACCGTAAAGTCAACGTTTGAATGACAACGTTGATTATGTTTCAGATATCGACGTTGATATCACATTGAAATGTGGTTGGAAATTCACCAAGACGAAGACGGGCTCATACTTTTTACGCTGAATGTTGAATTGTGGTTGAAACGGGACGTTGAACCATCGTCTTTCTTCAAAATAAATTCAAAGTTGACTATACACGGTGAAAAAATGTTACAACATCAACGAATATTTCAATAAATATTCGTTAATAAATATTAATAAATAGATTTCAACAAATATTCTGTTTACTACATCTTGGCCATTAAGATTAGAGATCCTTAAAATTCACGTAGTGCATTAATTGGTTGTTGGATTACTAGTAATGTTGACAGTACTAATTTATACTGATCTGATCAGCTTATATATATATATATATATATATATATATATATATATATATATATATATATATATATATATATATATATATATATATATATATATATGGCCATCTTCATCTGTGTCCAGACCTGAGCATTCTGCACCAGCAGCAGCCAAGAAGAGGAAGATTGTGCATGAAGTGTTGTCACCTGTACCAAGCAGTTCATCTGGTGAAACAGTGCTGAACCCAATGGAAATTGATGCTGAAGATGAAATTTACTTGCGTCACCACTGATGCTGGAGGAAAGCTCTGATGGACTCTCTGAGTGACTACATAGCACTATTTTAGTTTACTGAAGGTTGGTGGTGGTGGTAAGAAAACACAAATTTTAATTTACCCTGGTATGAGAAAACTGTTTTCTCTGTTTCATCTAGGTTATCTTCAGCTAGCAAGTTGAAACATATAGGGCTTACAGAGTTCATGTCAATTATGTGTTTTCTTACTGCCAACATCAATTTCTGGAATATATACAGTATAAAATCCTTCATGCCATGGTCTGAAATCAACTTTTTTGTTATGTATTTAATCGCTTTAACCTGCCGAAACTGGAATGAAGAATATTGTATTATGTTCACTTTTTTTTCTGTTTATCTACCAACATTATATTCTACTTCAATTGATGCATATTTCCAGTGAACCCTACACTATGGACCGGAAACTTGCCCCAGCCTTGTCATTAAGCCGCGAATTTCGGAAAATCAACCGCTTTGGTGCGAATCGCCATAACTCCCTTATTTCTGGGGCTACAGAAATGTTTTTGGTATAAATCGACGGTAAAATGAAAGGGCTATATCTTGTAATAAGCGACCGGGCTCAAAAACCGACTCGAAAGGGTAAACAAATCGAATATATTCGCCAAAAACGACTCTGAAAAAACCTATTTTTGAGTTCCCAACCTTGAAACCCACTCATTTTTTGAGAATTTCAAAAGACTTATTTAACAAATAATTCATCCTTACCAATGTGCTTTCCAATATGATGCATAACATTGCCCTACTTCCAGTAGTTTCGTCGCTAGAGCTACACACGTAAACCCTTTTGAGAGCGATTTTGACGAACTCCAGACACTTTGCCGTTTTTGTCTAGTGTGGCATTGCTTTTGCCTCTAGAATGCTGTAATTTGGCATGTAGCCCCTCTTGGTAAAGTAGTTTGGCCAGTTCGAAGGATGTTTTGATAGCTCGATTCCACGTTTGTCGTCTAGCCGTCACAAAATAGCCTGCTTTTCGGCCCTTTTGCAGCGATTTGGACACGTCCTAGTATTTAGCTTATAACGTTTTCATTTATTACGGCTTTCCTATTTTTTTCTGATTATTAATCAGCATTAATAGAGCTTTAATTTGCCACCAAGCACGCCTTCCTAGCTTCAGTAGATTTTGCTCTAGCTTGACCAGAAGTCGCGACGAAAATTCGCCGAATCTGACTCATTTCACGCGCCGCGACGAAAAATCTTCCTGAAAAAAAAAAATTATATCTAATTGTATGTATATATATATATATATATATATATATATATATATATATATATATATATATATATATATATATATCTATATATATATATATATATATATATATATATATATGGTATCAAAAGAAAGCAAATTAAATGTATTATTCATAAATGGGAAAAAAATAGGGTTGAATACTAAATAGAATAAAAATAAGATGTATAATAAGGCGCTTAACATAGGTTGATTTATATAGTGAAATAATTATCTAAAAATAGTAATCTTTCATATAGATATCTTAAAATGATTTTATCACAAGATAGTCAACATATTGAAGTTTTCTTATATGAATTTTTATGCAGATATATTAATTTTTGTGGCGTCAGGAAGGTTTTACGTCGCGGCGCGTGAAATGAGTCAGATTCGGCGAATTTTCGTCGCGAATTCTGGTCAAGCTCGAGCAAAATCTACTGAAGCTAGGAAGGCGTGCTTGGTGGCAAATTAAAGCTATTTTAATACAGATTAATAATCAGAAAAAAATTGAAAAGCACTAAATAAATAAAAAAAAAGTTATAAGCAAAAAACTAGGACGTGTCCAAATCGCGGCAAAAAGGCCGAGAAACAGGCTATTTTGTGACGGCTGGACGACAAACGTGGAACCGAGCTATCAATAAATTCTTCGAGCTGGTCAAACTGCATTGCCAAGAGGGGCTACATGCCAAATTACAGCCTTCTAGAGGCAATAGCAATGCCACACTAGACAAAAACGGCAAAGTGTCTGAAGTTCGTCAAAATCGCTCTCAAAAGGGTATACGTTTGGAGCTCCAACGACGAAACTACTGGGAGTAGGGAAATGTTATGCATCATATTGGAAAGCACATTGGTAGGGTTAAAGTAGTTGTTAAATAAGTCTTTTGAAATTCTCAAAAAATGAGTGGGTTTCAAGGTTGGGAACTCAAAAATAGTTTTTTTCAGAGTCGTTTTTTGCGAATTTATTCGATTTGTTTACCCCGGTCGCTCATTACAAAATATAGCCCTTTCATTTTGCCGTCGATATATAGCCCCAGCAATAAGGGAGTTATGGCGATTCGCACCAAAGCGGTTGATTTTCCAAAATTCGCGGCTTAAAGACTGGGGCGCCGCAAAATCAAAAGAGTCCGTCGTCCATTACTTGAGATGTCACTGATATTTCCAATGTAATTTACTGAGGAATGATTTTAGTTTCATTCATATCTACTGTGTGTCCTGATGCAGTTACAGTGGGCGCCGAAAGTACTGGGACCCGCCCACTGGAATCACGCTGCGCTGTTTGTGCCATTATAAATGTCCCTGCATTATGATGTGTGGTAATCAGCATGTTGCTGGTGTGATATTTCAAATCTCCCATGCCTTAGCTTCAAACCAGGAGAGCGTCTGTGTAGCAGATGGATCATGGGAGTCAATAGGGAAGTTTGCTTTTCGAAAGGTTTCCTCCTCTGTGAAAGACATTTTCTCTATCTCGCTTTTTGTCGCTCTCAGACTGTACCAGCTCTTCATTAAGGGCCCTATCCAGTTGTCTGATTTGGAGAAGGCCAGGATCTTGGCTTTTGAGAGAGGAGAAAGTTCCAATCAAAGAAATCATGAGGCGCACAGGTCGCGGCAAGTCGACCATCATGCGTCTCCTAACGGCCAGCCGGTGCCTCGAGCTTCCGCTAAACCCCAATACAAAATGAGGTGTGGGAGGCGAAGGGAGACCTCAAACCACACAGATCGGCTCATGTGGTTGGCTGACCAGAAACCATCGACTAACGGCTAAGCAGTTAAAGGACCTGTACCTTGACCTCCTTGGAGACGTCAGCATTGGGACCATTCAGCATCGCCTTTGTCACCGCCTGAAACGCATGATGGTCGACTTGCCGCGACCTGTCCGCCTCATGATTTTTTTGACTGGCACTTTCTCCTCTCTCAAAGCCAAGATCCTGGCCTTCTCCAAATCAGACAACTGGGTAGGGCCCATAATGAAGAGCTGGTACAGTCTGAGAGCGACAAAAAGTTGGACAGAGAAAATGTCTCAGAGGAGGAAAGCTCGCGAAAAGCAAACTTCCCAATTGACTCCCATGATCCATCTGCTACTCAGAAGCTCTCCTGGGTTGAAGCTTAGGCATGGGAAATTTGAAATATAACACCAGCAACATGCTGATTGACACATACAGTGAACCCTACACTATGGACCGGAAATTTGCCCCAGCCCTGTCATTAAGCCGCGAATTTTGGACAATCAACCGCTTTGGTGCGAATCGCCATAACTCCCTTATTTCTGGGGCTACAGAAATGTTTTTGGTATCAATCGACGGCAAAATGAAAGGGTTATAATTTTTGATAAGCGATTGGGCTCAAAAACCGACTCGAAAGGGAAAAAAATCGAATAATTCGCAAAAAACGGCTCCGAAAAAAAAAAATTTTTGAGTTCCCAACCTTGAAACCCACACATTTTTTGAGAACTTCAAAAAACGTATTTAACAAATACTTTAGCCCTACCAATGTGCTTTCCAATATGATGCATAACATTTCCCTACTCCTAGTAGTTTCGTCGCTAGAGCTCGAAACGTAAACCCTTTGAGAGCGATTTTGACGAACTCCAGACACTTTGACGTTTTTGTCTGGTGTGGCATTGCTATTGCCTCAAGAATGCTGTAATTTGGTATATAGCCCCTCTTGGCAATGTAGTTTGACCAGCTCGAAGGATGTTTTGATACCTCAATTCCAAGTTTGTCGTCGAGCCGTCACAAAATAGCCTGTTTTTCGGCCCTTTTGCCGCGATTTGGACACGTCCTAGTTTTTTGCTTATAACTTTTTATTTGTTTATTAGCGCTTTCCTATTTTTTTATTATTAATGAGTATTAATAGAGCTTTCATTTGCCACCAAGCACGCCTTCCTAGCTTCAGTAGTTTTTGCTCGAGCTTGACCAGAAGTCGCGACGAAAATTCGCCGAATCTGACTCATTTCACGCGCCGCGACGAAAAACCTTCCTGACGCCACAAAAATTAATATATCTGCATAAAAATTCATATATGAACACTTCAATATGTTGACTATCTTGTATTAAAGCCATTTTAAGATATCTATATAAAAGCTACTTTTTTATATATAATCATTTCACTATATAAATCAATTAATATTAAGCCTTATTATACATGTTATTTTTAATTTTTTATTTATATATTCAACCTATATATATATATATATATATATATATATATATATATATATATATATATATATATATATATATATATATATATATATATATATATATATATATATATATATATATATATATATATATATATATATATATATATATATATATATATATATATATTTACACACACACACACACACGAGTATACATATTTGGTATCAAAAGAAAGCAAATTAAATGTATTATTCATAAATGGGAAGAAATAGGGTTGAATACTAAAAAAAAATATAAAGTAACATGTATAAATAAGACTTAATATAGGTTGATTTATATAATCAATCAATCAATGGGGGCATACGCCGGTGGGCGCGTCGCCTCGCCCACCCTACGACGCCAAGCCCGGGGGTCCCTCCGAGCGAGTCTCCATGCAGGCCCCCTTCCCAACCCGAGTACCTCCCGGCAGGATCTATCGACTTGCTCAAGCCACGAACTCCGTGGGCGTCCCCTTGGCCTCCTCCACTCAGGATTGTCTCTTACAGAGACAACCCGATGAGCAGGATCAGCTTCCAGAAAACGTGCCACGTGCCCGTATAGAGGTTTTGCAGTGATGTCACGAAATAGCGTCGTCTACACCTTGTGCGTCGTCTGCAAACCCGCTGGTGGTCACCTCCCCAGTAGAGTGAGCAGACGGACCACGTGTGCCTCATCCCCAAGTCACTACCCGCGGGAAATTGACAGGACCTTCAGCATCATTGGTGTTAAGTGATTACGCGAGATCGTTTGAGAATGCTGCGAAGCAAAGATACATCGAAAAAATCAGTGCTTTTGGAGGTATAGACCCTTATTTATTAGGGAAACACAACGAGTCTGTTCGTCCTCAAACGACCTGCCCAACATCGGTTACCATGATATATATATATATATATATATATATATATATATATATATATAGATATATATATATATATATAGATATATATATATATATATATATATATATATAGATATATAGCTATCTGGTGAACAGCAAGAGCAAGCTGTTTACAGGGCAGTCGCTCAAGGCCTACAAGAACCTTGAGGTGGATATTAGACTGCCTGTCTGTCTGGCTGGTTGAGTGACTGCATGGCTGCCTGGTGGGTAGCCTGGCCAGAAGACTGGCTGTCTGGCTGGCTGGTTGATAGACTGACTGACTGGGTATACAGCCAATAGACTGGCTGTCTGGCTGACTGGTAGACTGGCTTTCTAGCTGGCTGGCTGACTGGTTGCCTGGTGGGTTGATTGGACGGCTGATTGGTAAACTGACTGTCTGTCTAAGTGACCGACTGGATGGCTGACTGGTTGACTGGATGACTGACTGGGTAGTTGACTGTCTGGCTAATTGGTTGGCTGGCTGGCTGGTTAACTGGCTGATTGGTTGGTTGGCTGACTGTCTGGCTGGTCGGTTGACTGGCTGTCCCTCTGCCTGGTCAATCTCCTGTTGCTGACCAGTGATGCTCAGGTAGGCCCAGGTAGGTAGCACAGGCAGGCAAACAGGAGAGGGCAAGTGACGACAGGTGAGGGCAGGTGACGGCAAGTCACCTTACACTACGCACTCTTGGGCACTTCCCTGCGTACACTTATATATTCCATCCAACATTGAGCTCTGTCCCTCTGTGCACTTTGCCTCCACTGAATTTCCTTTCCTATTTTCTTCCCCTGCTTGAGCGCCGCCATGCGTGTTTACCTCCGCCAGCTCATGTAAATTCCGTTCCAGAGTAATACCCCGCCACACAATAAGCTAGGGGACCCGGGGCAATACCTAAATGAGTGTTACCTCATGTAATAATCTGATCATTATTGCCTGTAATATTTACCTCTGACAAAATGAGCACTGCAGAGTTGAGATGAAGCAGTCGGCCGCCAGTTTTCCCTCCTCACAGCTGCTATATCCACTTTCCCCGCTCTTCTGGATTCGCTGGAAATCTATAAAATGACACAGCATCTCTCCCGTGTCGGTTAGAACATCCAACTGCACAACATACGTATCGCATGACGAACACATAATTATGCAGAGCACTTGTGCAGCCCCCACCAAGGTTTGCTTTGATATGTGACCACCACCACTGACCACCAAGATGGCCGTGCAGGCCCGCGCTACCCCCGCACCCCCACTAATGACGTCAGCTGCAAAACCTCTATAGCCGGAGTTGGCGTTGACGGACTATGCAGGTAATATATGTCGAATCAGTCTCACGGAGTAGTCGCCGGTTTGACACAAAGTCATTCCAGCGATATCCCATGATTCTGCGCAGACATTTATTACCAAAGGCATCAATCCGCCTCTCCAAGTTTCCATTTAGTGTCCATGTCTCACAACCATAGAGTAAAACAGGGAGCACAAGGAACTTGAAGATCCGGATCTTTGTCCTTTTGCACAGGTATCGACAACGGCCTATACTCGTGTTGAGCGAGTCAATAACACCGTGGGCCAGCTAGACCAATTAGCCGTAAGACTTCCAGGCGAGACTCACAGTTGTTATGAACTACGCTACCATGATACGTGAAACTTTCTGAGATCTCAACGTCCTCACCACACGCATGAACAGACTGTACTATGTCATCCAGCAAGCCTCCAAACACCTGTACCTTGGTCGTGGCCCAGGAGACCTGGAGTCCCAAGGGCTTTGCCTCCTCGTGCAGTGCCTTGAGAGCCATCACCAAGACCTCCAGCGATTACTGCATCAGCAGCAAAAACAAGGTCAGTGACCCTGGTATTGCCAATATATGCTCCGGAATGACTCTGGTCCATAACTCTGCCCAGTACCCAGTCCATACACGTGTTGAAAAGCGATGGGGCAAGGACAGAGCCCTCCCTCACTCCTGCATTCACGGGGAAGAAGCTGGACAAGCACCCTCCCACACATCACAGCACTTTCTGTTCCAGAATACAGGCCAGTCAACAGACCAATGGTCCTCACAGGAATCCCACGGAGTCGCAGGAGATCCCAGAGTGCCTCACGGTGCACTGAATCAAACGCCTTCTTAAGATCGACATAGGCTGCAAGCATCCCCAGTCGAAACTCACGTCGGCGCTCCACCAGTACGCGAAGCGCTAGGATATGGTCAGTTGTTGACTTGCCAGGCGTGAACCCAGACTGTTCAGGTCTCTGCAGCTTCAGCAGCTGGCTGCGAATTTGCATCAGCAATAGGTGGGCAAGCACCTTGCCTGGCACACTGATCAGTGTAATACCACGGTAGTTGTTGCAGTCCTGGCGGTCCCCTTTCCCTTTCCAGATAGGGACCACCAGCCCCTTCTTCCAGTCAGGAGGAATGATACCGGACTGCCATACGGCAGTCAAGACCGCATGCAACCCGCGAATCATGGCCTCACCTCCAGCTTTGTGCAGCTCCGCACTGATGTTATAGGTGCCAGGTGCCTTCCCACCCCTCAACTTGGCCACAGCCTCTCTGACCTCGCCCAGAGAGGGTGGGCTTTCGTTAATGGGTGGGTCAGCATCAGTAGCGTAACAGACTGGCTGGAGGCCCCTGGACAAACTTTTGTTCGTGAAATTTTGCCGGAGGCAGCCGGTAAGCGAAGCAGCGCCATGGTCCGCGGGCTGGTAGTCGGCAGTAAAAAAAATAAAAATAAATAAATAAATAAAAAACATCACAGCTCACACTTTTCAATAGCAAAGCAGTCTCATGGAAAACTGGTCAAACATGTAGTATGTATGTATATATATATATATATATATATATATATATATATATATATATATATATATATATATATATATATATATATATATATATATATATATATATATATATATATATATATATATATATATATATATATATATATATATATATATATATATATATATATTCCCGACCGTCTTGGAGACAGACACAACATACTAGACCTCTTCCTTACTTCTAAGCCTTCTGCTTACTCTGTCAAACTGTTCTCTCCGTTGAGCTCCTCCGATCACAACCTTATTTCTGTATCATGTCCTATCGCTCCTGTACATCCCCTGGACCCATCGAAGAGGCGACGCTTCTGGCATTTTGCTTCAGCTCGGTGGGACGATCTGAGGATGTACTTTTCAGATTTCCCGTGGAATGATTACTGCTTCCAGGATAGATAACCCTCTGTGTGTGCCCAGCGCATCACAGAGGTGATTCTCTGGACTGGAGGCATACATTCCACGTATTTTCTCTACTCCCCATGCTAAAAAGTCTTGGTTTAATCACGCTTATTCTCGTGCTGTCAAAAATAGAGAGGCAGCTCACAAAAGGTACCAGAGCCTTCGAACTCCCGCTAACCATGATCTTTATATTTCCGCCCGGAATCGTGCCAAATCTATTCTTCGACTTACCAAAACCTCCTTTATCAGTAAAAAAAGTCAACACCTTGCTTTCTCTTATTCTTCCAGAGACTTCTGGCACTTAGCCAAAAATATCTCCTCCAATTTCACTTCTTCCTCTTTCCCGCCTCTTCTTAACCCTGACGGCAGCGCTGCCGTCTCATCTATCTCTAAGGCTGAACTCTTCACCCAAACCTTCTGTAACAACTCGACTCTGGACGATTTTGGGCATATTCCTCCTACTCATCCCCCCTCTGACTCATTCATGCCTGTTATTAAGATTCTTAAGAATGATGTTTTCTATGCAATCACTGGCCTCAACTCTCAGAAGGCTTATGGACCTGATGGAGTGCCTCCTATTGTCCTTAAAAACTGTGCTTCCGTACTGACACCTTGCCTGGTCAAACTCTTTCGTCTCTGCCTATCAACATCTACCTTTCCTTCCTGTTGGAAGTACGCCTTCGAACAGCCTGTGTCTAAGAAGGGTGACCGTTCCAATCCCTCAAACTACCGCCCTATAGCTTTACTTTCCTGTCTATCTAAAGCTTATGAATCAATCCTTAACCGGAAGATTCAAAAGCACCTTTCCACTTCTAACCTTCTATCTGATCGCCAGTATGGGTTCCGCAAGGGGCGTTCTACTGGCGATCTTCTTGCTCTCTTAACCGATTCTTGGTCATCCTCTTTTAGCTGTTTCGGTGAAACTTTCTCTGTTGCGCTAGACATATCGAAAGCCTTCGATAGAGTCTGGCACAAGTCTTTGCTTTCTAATCTGCTCTCTTTCGGATTCTATCCCTCTCTCTGTTCCTTTCTTTATCTCCAGTTTCCTTTCTGGCCGTTCTATCTCTGCTGTGGTAGACGGCCACTGTTTTTCCCCTAAACCTATCAACAGTGGTGTTCCATAGGGCTCTGTTCTATCACCCACTCTCTTCCTGCTATTCATCAATGATCTTTCCATAACAAACTGTCCTATTCACTCATGCGCTGATGACTCCACTCTGCATTATTCAACTTCTTTCAACAGAAGACCTTCTCAACAGGAATTACATGACTCAAGGCTGGAGGCTGCAGAACGCTTAACCTCAGCCCTTACTATCATTTCCGATTGGGATAAAAAGAACCTTGTGTCCCTCAATGCCTCAAAAACCCAGTTTCACCACCTATCAACTCGACACAATCTTCTAAACACCTATCCCCTATTCTTCGACAACACTCAGCTGTCACCATCTTCAACACTAAGCATCCTCGGTCTATCCTTAACTCAAAATCTTAACTGGAAGCTTCACATCTCCTCTCTCATTAAATCAGCTTCCTCGAGGTTGGGCGTTCTGTATCGTCTCCACCAGTTCTTCTCCCCCGCACAGTTGCTATCCATATACAGGGGCCTTGTCCGCCCTCGTATGGAGTATGCATCTCACGTGTTAGGGGGCTACACTCACACAGCTCTACTGGACGGAGTGGAGTCTAAGGCTCTTCGTCTCATCAATCTCCTCCTCTTACTGATAGTCTTCTACCTCTTAAATTCCACCGCGATGTTGCCTCTCTATCTTCTATCGTTATTTTCACTCTGACTGCTCTTCTAAACTTACTAACTGCATGCCTCCCCCCTTCCCGCGGCCACGCTGCACACGACTTTCTTCTCATGATCGTCCCTTTACTGTCCAAATCCCTTACGCACGAGTTAACCAGCATCTTCACTCTTTCATCCCTCACGCTGGTAAACTGTGGAACAATCTTCTTTCATCTGTATTTCCTCCTGCCTACGACTTGAACTCTTTCAAGAGGAGGGTATCAGGACACCTCTCCTCCCGAAATTGACCCCTCTTTCGGCCACCTCCTTGGATTCTTTTCAGGAGCAGCGAGTAGCGGGCTTTTTTTTATATTATTGTTTCCTTTTTTTGTGCCATTGAGCTGTGTCCTGTGTTTTAAATATATGTATATATATATATATATATATATATATATATATATATATATATATATATATATATATATATATATATATATATATATATATATATATATATATATATATATATATATATATATATATATATATATATATATATATATATATATATATATATTCATAATACGACTACAAGGTGTTATGAATGGCTTGGGATTTGAGGGAAGGACAACGACTCTGTAAACCTTCCATTTAACTTGGCAACGTGGCTCATGCGACGTCACCGCCTGAGGGATCTTGTCAACAGGCGCCAGGCCGCTCCATTCACCCTTTCGCCACCACGGAAGACTCACGTAGGTCTCACTCTCGTGTCCTGCACAGCCAAGCAAAAGATATTATATATAACGCAAATAAAAGATAATTACATAGAATTACAAAGATAACCAGACCACACAGGCCCTAAGGCCCAAACTAGGTGGTCTGTCCTAAACCTAAATGACAGTTGTTATGCGGCCACCATGGCGTTGAAACAGATCTAGTGAATAATTTGATGGAGGAGAGAGAGAGAGAGAGAGAGAGAGAGATGAGGGGGTACCGAGCTCTTCTGAGGTAAGAGATGGGGTGATGTGGCAGTAGAGCGGCTCAGGGGAGCCGTGCCTAAAGACTGAAGTCAAGTCGATAGACTATAGGAGTAAAAACAGGGATAATAGTTTTTTTTTTTTTGTTAATATGAAGAAACTATGTTGCATCGGCTATTATTCTTATTTGTTTTGGTTTTGTTATTACCTCCACCTACGAAGTTGGAGGAGGTTATATTTTCGGCACGGTCAGTATGTTATTTGTTTGTTTGTTTGTTTGTTCGTTAACAGTCTCCTGTGCACAATTTTGCGGATACCTCAACCAATTTTTTAGGGAAGCTTCGTGTCCATCCATAATAGAACCCATTATTTTTTTTGTCAAAGGTCAAAGGTCAAGGTCAAGGTGGCACAAAACGTCAGATTGGCCATAACTTCGGTTCTCATCATCGTAGAGACTTCAGACTTGGTTCATACTTTAGCTCATGGAAAAACACAACTTGCGTGGCCTTGACCTTGATCTTTGACCTCGAAAAGTTCGCTCAAGGTCAAAGTTTCCCACTAAAAAATAGAATTTCATCAAATTTCGAAACAAATGCTTCCATATGATGCACCTTGCACGGCCTTGACCTTGACCTCGGAAAGTTCGCTCAAGGTCAAAGTATAAAAAAAAAAAAAGAATTTCATCAAATTTCAAAACAAATGCTTCCATATGATGCGTAGGATCACAGTTGATGCCCATACCAATTATTTTCAGGACGATCTTTGGCGGAGGTGTGCACTCTCCGAGTGCTATGCGTCTAGTTGTTATTGTTCTTCATCTTCATTATCATTTATTTCTCTTTTTTTTCTGATCATGTTTTGTTATTCTAGTTTCCTTGTTTTTCTTGTTTCATCTTTACTTCCATTTTTTTCTTCTTTTCTTTTCTTATTCATGTTTTCTTCTTCCTCTTACTTTTCTTTTTCTCTTTTACCTCCTTCTTCCTCTTCTTCTTCTTATTGTTCATCTTATTCTTATTCTGTTTGCTACGCTGTTGTTATTATTACAGTGTCTTCATCTACTCTTTTCTTCTTTTATTTTGTTATTCATGTTTTCTTCTTCCTCATATTTTTCTTGTTCTTTTTTTATTTCAGCTTTTTTCTTATTTTCTTTCCTTATTTTTGTTTTCTTTCTTTTATTTTTCGTCTTATTATTTTTTTACCTGATTGACAAGTTTATTGTTGCAGACATAACAAAGGAGAAGTAAGGAGCATGCCATCCCTACCCCCAGGCAGTACATATTATAGGTAGTACAATAAGATGGAAAAAAGGTACAATTCTAGGGGCCAGCCACAAGGGACTGCACACAAGAATTATAAACTAGTGGCAAATGTAGATTACTCACTTAATAATGTAAGAGATTGCAATCAAAGGGCAAATACAGGTTAGGATATGTTGCATAACTATTGACATATATATATATATATATATATATATCTATATATATATCTATATATATATATATATATATATATATATATATATATATATATATATATATATATATATATATATATATATATATATATATATATATATATATATATATATATATATATATATATATATATATATATATACGGAGCACATGAAGCTGAAGAGGTACAATGGTAGGGGGCAGGCATAAGGGACTGCACACAAAGACGATAATTTAGGGTAATGCGTGGATAACTTGAGCCAGGGTAACCGAGGTATCGGCCGCAGCCTTTTGGAGGTTGAACCGGAGGCTAGCAGGTGAGTCAGCGGCCGCAGCCTTTTGGAGGTTGAGCAGGAGGCTAGCAGGTGAGTCAGCAACAGGAGCAGAGATTGCCTGACCCCCAGCGGGGACTGCAGGGGCAGGTGAAGGCTCACGGCCAGAGCCAGGGGAGGGGTGGAAAGAGTCCGGAGCAAGGTGGAGCATTTTTCAAGGCATTATGAACAGGGTGCCGGGGACTTCTGGCTGACGTGAGAGGCGGAGGACGAGGCCCGCCATCAGCAGCCGCAGGAACCGTGCCAGGAGGGGGATGAGGTGCAGGAGTACCAATTGAAGAGAGCTTCCACAGCTGAGTTAACAGAGTTCAATCCCCGCCCGGTGCCACCAAGCTGGGATTTTTCAGCCGCCGCCGAGTGGCTTAAAACTACCCACATGCTGTCCAAAACAGTGGCGGATCCAGGGGGGCGGCCTCCCCCCCCCCCCCCTTAGGACCTAAACTGCGCCTTTACCTTACCTTAGGAACAAAATTGCGCCCTCACATTGGAAATAAAAAATAAAAGTATGTCCTAATTTTATACCACTTTGTTATATTACACTGTGTGCTATAGAACTGTGATATAATAAAAACGTATGTATATGCATTACTTTACAATTTTGCTTTCTTCGTTTAGTATGTAGATCCAACAGATTTTTTTTTTTTTACAACAAAAGAGCCGGCTCAAGGGCAACAAAAACAGTGTATAAAAAAAGCCCGCTACTCTCCGCTCCCACAACAGAAAGTAGTATAGAGTGGCCAAAAGAGAGGTCAAATTCGGGTGGAGAGGTGTCTTGATACACTCGTCTTGAAAGAGGACAAGTCATAGGCAGGAGGAAATACAGACGAAGGAAGGCTGTCCCAGAGTTTACCAGTGTAAGGGATGAAAGAGTGAAGATGCTGGTTAACTCTTGCATAAGGGGTTTGGATAGTATAGGGATGAGCATGAGTAGAAAGTCGAGTGCAGCGGGGCCGCGGGAGGGGGGGAGGCATGCAGTTAACAAGTTCAGAAGAGCAGTCAGCGTGAAAATATCGATAGAAGATAGAAAAAGAGGCAACATGGCGACGGAATTTAAGAGGTAGAAGACTATCAGTAAGAGGAGGAGAGCTGATGAGACGAAAAGCCTTAGACTCCACTCTGTCCAGATGAGCTGTGTGAGTGGAGCACCCCCACACGTGAGATGCATACTCCATACAAGGGCGGACAAGGCCCCTATAAATGGAAAGCATCTGTGCAGAGGAGCAGAACTTGCGGAGACGAAACAGAACGCCCAACCTCGAGGAAGCTGATTTAGTGAGAGAGGAGATGTGAAGTTTCCAGTTAAGATTTTGAGTTAAGGATAGACCGAGGATATTTAGTGTTGAAGAAGGTGACAGCTGAGTGTTGTCGAAGAACAGGGGATAGGTGTTTGGAAGATGTGTCGAGTTGATAGGTGGAGAAATTGAGTTTTTGAGGCATTGAAGGACACAAGGTTCCTACTAACCCAATCGGAAATGATAGCAAGGTCTGAGGTTAAGCGTTCTGCAGCCTCCAGTTTGGAGTTTTGTAATTCCTGCAGAGTGGAGTCATCAACGTATGAGTGGACAGAACAGTTTATTATGGAAAGAAGATCATTAATGAATAACAGGAAGAGAGTGGGTGATACAACAGAGTCCTGTGGAACATCACTGTTGATAGGTTAAGGGGAAGAACAGTGACTGTCTACCACAGCGGAGATAGAATGGCCGGAAAGGAAGCTGGTGATAAAGGAACAGCGAGAAGGACAGAAACCGTCAGACGGTAGTTTAGAAAGCAAAGACTTGTGCCAGACTCTACCGAAAGCTTTCGATATGTCTAGCGCAACTGAGAAAGTTTCACCGAAACGGCTAAGAAAGGATGACCAAGAATCAGTTGAAGGTCCCCTGTAGAACGCCCCTTGCGGAACCCATACTGGCGATCAGATAGGTCAGAGGTGGAAAGGTGCTTTTGAATCTTCCGGTTAAGGATTGATTCAAAAGCTTTAGATAGACAGGAAAGTAAAGCTATAGGGCGGTAGTTTGAAGGATTGGAGCGGTCACCCTTCTTATGCACAGGCTGTGTGAATGCGTACTTCCAGCAGTAAGGAAAGGTAGATGTTGACAGGTAGAGGCGAAAGAGTTTGACCAGGCAGGGTGTCAGCACGGAGGCACAGTTTTTAAGGACTATAGGAGGCACTCCATCAGGTCCATAAGCCTTCTGAGAGTTGAGGCCAGAGAGGGTATAGAAAACATCGTTCTTAAGAATCTTAATAACAGGCATAAAGGAGTCAGAGGGGGGATGAGTAGGAGGAATATGCCCAGAATCGTCCAGACTGGAGTTGTTACAGAAATTTTGAGAGAAGAGTTCAGCCTTAGAAATAGATGAGACGGCGGTGCTGCCATCAAGGTTAAGGAGAGGAGGGAAAGATGAAGAAGTGAAATTGGAGGAGATGTTTTTGGCTACGTGCCACAAGTCACGGGAAGAATTAGAAAAAAGCTAAGTTTTTGACATTTTCTATTTATGAAAGAATTTTTGGTAAGTCGAAGAATAGATTTGGCACGATTCCGGGCAGATATATAAAGATCATGGTTAGCAGGAGTGTGAAGGCTCTGGTACCTTTTGTGAGCTGCCTCTCTATATCTTTGACAGCACGAGAACAAGCGTGATTAAACCAAGGCTTTTTAGCATGAGGAGTAGGGAAAGTACGTGGAATGTATGTCTCCATTCAAGAGACAACCACCTCTGTGATGTGCTGGGAACACACAGAGGGGTCTCTCTCCTGAAAGCAGTAATCATTCCACGGGAAATCGGAAAAGTACATCCTCAGGTCGTCCCACCGAGCTGAAGCAAAATGCCAGAAGCATCGCCTATTCGGTGGGTTCAGAGGGTGTACAGGAGCGATAAGACAGGACACAGAAATAAGGTTGCGATCGGAGGAGCCCGACGGAGAGAACAGTTTGACAGAGTAAGCAGAAGGGTTAGAGGTAAGAAAGAGGTCTAGCATGTTAGGCCTGTCTCCAAGACGGTCGGGAATACGTGTAGGGTGCTGAACCAACTGCTCTAGATTGTTGAGGAGAGCAAAGTTGTAGGCTTGTTCACCAGGCTGGTCGATGAAAGAGGATGAAAGCCAAAGCTGGTGGTGAACATTGAAATCTCCCAAGATGGAGATTCCAGCGAAGGGAGAGTGGGTCAAGATGTGCTCCACTTTAGAGTTCAAGTAGTCAAAGAATTTTACATAGTTAGTAGAGTTAGGTGAGAGATAAACAGCGCAGATGTATTTAGTAATAGAATGACAATGAAGTCTTAGCCAGATGGTGGAAAATTCTGATGAGTCAAGGTCGTGGGCACGAGAGCAAGTAATGTCGTTGCGCACGTAGACGCAACATCCAGCTTTGGATTGAAATTTAGGATAGAGATAGTAGGAGGGAACAGGGTAGAGATTGCTGTCAGTAGCCTCAGAAACCTGTGTTTCGGTGAGGAAGAGAAGGCGAGGTTCAGAGGAGATGGTGTTCCACAGAATGAAAATTAGAACGAAGACCGCGAATGTTACAGAAATTGATAAGAAAAAGATTCGAGAAGTTATCAAGACACCTCTCAGGTCGGCAGCCAAAAGGGGAGTCCTCCCTGAGGGAATTTCTGGTCCCCCCCCAGGCGGGGACTCCGTGGCATTGCGATTAAGCGCCATATTGAATTTTATAATTTGGGAAAAGGTGTGTATGTTGTGTGAATGTAGAGTACTGTGGAAAGAGAGAGGACCTGTCTTTAGAGAGCATGCTGAACTACTTTCTGGTGTTGATGAGACAATAGGGAAACGGAAAGTGAAGACATGTGAAGGGTCTTTGGAGGGCTTCAGAACCCACCTAACCTAACCTTTGATTGCAATGCTTGCAAATATTATGTGAATATTTAAAAAAAAAAATATATATATATATATATATATATATATATATATATATATTTATATATATATATTATGGTATGGTATGGCGCCCATCTTGTATATCAGCCCCCCCCCTTCACCTGGTGCTGGATCCGCCACTGGTCCAAAAGACCACCTATCAACCCGGACTCTAGATTCTAGAATTAAAGATGAGCTTCGGGAAGGCAGCATGAGCCAATGCAAGATGGCGCCACTATAAACACTCGCCTGCGCCAGAACGGGCTGGGCCGACTATCAGGCCCCACCGGGAAGAAGCCTACCGGCGCAATTTGCCGCGACGTAAAAAAAAAAAAAAAAAAAAAAGCGCTCCACAACTTGAGCCAGTACAGCCGAGATGTTGGCCATATCCTTCTGGAGGGTGAGCAGGAGATTAGCAGAAGGATCAGCAGCAGGAGCGGAGGCTGACTGGCCCCCAGCGGGGCCAGGAGGGGCAGGAGAGGACTCATGTCCAGTGACAGGGGAGGGATGGCGAGGTCCAGAGCAAGGTGAGGTATGTTTCCAGGCATTATAGGCAGGAGGCGGGGCAGGGCGGTAAGTAGGAGCAACATGCTGACGGAGGAAGGGTTCCGGCGGTGCCCGAAGGGTGCTGGAGAAGGGTGCAGGTTTCTTGGGACACGCATTGGAGGAAGCATTATGAGGACCACCACAGTTACAGCACCGCGGAGGAAATTTAACACCGTCCTGGATTCTTTTTCTACTCTCCTCTGAGTGATGGCGGCCAGCGCAGTACCGACACCGAGGCAACGACCTGCACTTCCCCTCCTTATGTTCCCACCGACTGCAGCGTTGACACAGGTCTGGCTCAGGTGTGTAAGAAGCGACCCTCTTTCGGCCCAGGCCACAGATCCACACGTCCTCAGGGATGTCCCCCTGTACCGAGCCAAGAAGTTGTGGGCGCGCTGTCTGACCCACAAACCGGCTCTTCAGCGACAGAATGCCCGGAGGTATAGCCAAGCAGTTAACAGACACATATGTAGGCATATCAAAGACAATAACCGCCCTCGGTGCCTCCTCTAGCGGCACCATGACTTGCCCCTGAAAGCCTTCCGTGACCAGCATATCAAACACAGGCTCTTTGTCCAACGTAATGTAGGGGACTTTCCTACCGTCTTTGAACAACGGGGAGGCCACAAAGTGTTGTTTGAGGAGAGCCATGAACCAGAGATATTTGGAAGCAGTTGTCTGTTGGTGGGTGGTACGGGGCCTCAGCAAGCTGCGTCTCTTCTTCCTCAACCTCAACGAAGGCTGGGTGTGAACAGGATCGCCCTCAACCTCCGTCGTCTCTATACCGGTGACCTGTCCCCTCTCCTGGGTCAGAAGTAGCGCGGTCCTCATCTTCAGCAGGACTCGGTGATACAACAGCTGGTGGCGGGGCAGGCACGTCCAAGCATATTTTCTTCTGGGCACGGTACATGGCGGCAGCGTGAAGCAGACAACCATCGGAAGTGGCAGAGTCAATACTGCCAGTGCTGGCTGAAGCAGGACTCCGTGAGCGCTCTCCGAGTTCCCTCAAAGAGAGTGAAGAGGCATGTTCCTGAGGAACAAGCCATCTGGAACGGGGCAGGGCGGCGTTTGCGAACTTTAGGCCTCATGGGAAGCACGACCAACCCGCACGCGTGCAGCAGGCGTATTGCATTTTTTACCTTAATTTTATCCTGTTATCTTTTCTCCTTCATGTTCTTTTTCTTCTTCTTCCTCTTTTTCTTCTTTCTTTCTTCTTCTTTCTATTTTGAAGATTAAAGAAAATAATGACGATAATTGCTTTTATTTTATATTTATTTCACTTAGTTTCCTCCACTGTCTTTTTCCACATTTATTATACCATCTTCTTTCCTATTCCGTGGCATCCTACCTTTCTTCCTTCCTTCCCTCCTTCCTTTCCTCGATCCTTCCTTCCTTCCTTCCTTTCGATCCTATTTCCATTTATTCTTTCCCTCTCATCCCTTATGTATGTACTACGTATATCTATATTTTTTTTCTCTCTTTACACACACACACACACACACACACACACACACACACACACACACACACACACACACACACACACACACATTTCTTACCATAAACTTGCCATAAAACCAACATAAGTATTTTTTTTTTCTTTGTCTGCAGAAAAAAATAATATTGTTATGCCGGACGTGTTACTTGGGTACCGTGTCGCCGTCAGGAGACTCCGTGGGAGGGAGATATGTAAAACACCTTGCACAGCTTCTGTAGTTTAATATTCCTCCTTAGTACAATTCACTCTAACTTTTCACTGACTACTGACTGACTATGACTTACTATGACTGGGACTGACTACTCTCGCCCTCTTCTCCTATATATATATATACCGAACAGTACAGTCTAGAACGTTACAGTATATTCGATCATACAAGAATGAACATGTAACAAAAATCTGGGGGAGTTGGCAACACTTCCCGCCTGGCGCCTGACCGTGCCCCGCGGGGCGCGGGCGGGGCCTTGCTCCCCGCCTCACTGCTGGTTCCTTCCGGAGTCTTCCAGAGGCCCATAGACCCCGGGGGAAGCTTCCAGCACAACACTATCTCCCCTTCTTAAGTGTGATCGTCCACACTTAACTATATACAAACATAAGAAAATTAACCAAAAACATAATAATCGTCGTATCGCCGTGGACGCCTGCGTTGTCTCTGTCTTCTGTCCTCTGCCTCCTGCGCGTCTGTCTCCTGGTGCGCCTCGTCGTCGTCCGTTTCTTGGGATGTCCCTGGAACATCTACCGAAGCCGGGAGGTTATCTCCCTCGGCTGAAAGGTCCAGGACCTATGTCGTCGTCGACCTCCTCTCGGTCCTGAACGCCCCTTGCGTTTTCGTCGGCTGCTGGGTGTCTGTAGTTGTCCTAAGTGTAGTTTCCCGGACCGTGGTGCCTCCATAGCCGGTTGACGTGGATAACTTTCGGCTTGGTCCTTTCCGTTCTCCGGATTCGGTAAGTCACGTCGGAGAGGCGTTCTAGCACAGTATAGGGGCCTTTCCAGGGGCTTTGTAACTTCGGAGACTGTCCTTTCTTCCTATGCAGGTTGTAAAGCTAGACTTGGTCTCCTTCCTTGAAGTCAACGTGGCTTGCCCTCATAATTGGAACCGCGATTCATGGCCTCCCCGGAGAACTTCAAGGCACCACGGACTTGATGGTGCACCTCTTTCAGCCGTTCCTCTAGCTGACGGGCAAAACTGGAGGCACACGCTCACGTCCAAACATCAGCTTTGCCGCCGAATACCCCGTAGTCTCGTGGGCGGCAGACCTCTAGGCCATGAGGAGCGCAGGCAGCTTCTGATCCCATGAAGAATGGTCATTGTTGCACTGCCTGGCCAATTCCTGGCCCAACGTCCAATTAAACCTTTCCACCATTCCATCTGACTGTGGGTGCAGAGGGGTGGTCCGGGTCTTCTTGATACCCAGAAGCTTGCAGCACTCAGCAAGGACTGTTGACTCAAAATTCCTTCCCTGGTCGGAATGGAGCTCGTTAGGCACACCGAAGCGACAGAAGAACTCCTCCACCAATACCTTAGCGATGGTAGTGGCTTCCTGGTCAGGGATGGCGTAGGCTTCCGGCCACTTGGTGAAGTAATCCATTGTGACGCAGATGTACCTATTTCCGTTCGTCGTCAGAGGCAAGGGTCCTGCTATATCTACTGCCACCCGTTCCACTGGGGCTCCAACCTGGTATAGCTGCAATGGGGCACGGTGACGCTTCTTGGGGTCCTTCTTTGCACAGCACACCTCACACGCGTGATACCATTCTTCCACATCCTTCCTCATGCCAACCCAGTAGGACCTTTGGCGCAGGCGACTCAGTGTCTTCTTTACCCCAAGGTGTCCGCTGGTGATGCTGTCGTGCATTTCTTTCAAGACGCCTTCCCGGGACTTCATAGGTAGCACCGTGGACCAGTAGTGGTCAAGACCACCATGAGAAACCCAGCGTCGCTGCAACACCCAGTTGTCCATCCGTAGAGTGTCCCACTGAGTCCAGTAATTCTTGGTGGTAGGGCTTTCTCTCGAGATTACTTCCCACCCAGGTCGCGTTGACGACTGACTCAGCCACTCCATAATTGGTCTCAGATCTCGGTCCTCCCGCTGCAGTTTTCCCAAGTCTTCCCATGGCACCTCCGCTGTCTGTTCCACTGTAGTGCGGCGGCACATATTCTGGACGCTTTCCCTCTGGAGGCAATGTTGACACTCAGGTAGGCAGGGGTGCCGGCTCAAGCTGTCCACGTTACCGTGTGTTAGCCCAGATCGGTGCACAATAGTGTAGTGATGCTGCTCTAGTTTACCAATCCAGCGAGCAAGCTGGCCCTCAGCGTTTTTTAATGACTTCAGCCACAGCAATGCAGCGTGATCAGTGCGGATGGTGAAAGTTGTACCGTACAGGTAAGCATGGAAAAAGTCAAGGCTCTTGACTACTGCCAGGAGTTCTTTCCGGGTCACACAATAGTTTTTCTCGGCTGGGGTGAGCTTCTTGCTGAAGTAGGCCACAACCCGTTCCATGTCGGCACATGCTTGGGACAGCACACCACCAATCCCCTCATCACTGGCATCACGATCCAGTATAAAAGGCTTAGAGGGTCTGGGTAGGTGAGTACGGGCGAGCTGATGAGGGCCTCCTTGATCTTCTCAAAGGCAACCTGAGTTTCCGTTGTCCACTCAAACTTGCGCCCTTTCTTCGTCAGGAGGTACAGTGGTGCAGTAATGGTAGCGAAGCCTTCCACAAACCTGCGGTAGTATGAGTACAACCCGAGGAAGCTCCGCAGCTCCTTCACGTTGGTGGGTGTCGGCCAGTCCCTTACCGCAGCCGCCTTCTCAGGATCAGTGCGTATTCCAGCCTCGGTCACGATGTGTCCCAATTATTGGATCTCCTTTTGGAATAGGCAGCACTTCTTCGGGCTGAGCTTAAGGTGTGCAGCTCTAAACCGGGCGAAAACCTCTGATAGTCTTTCCATCTCCTGCTCAAAGGTCTGGCCAAAGACAATCACGTCGTCGAGGTAAATGAGTGCCGTCTTCCAGTGAAGTCCCTCCAGCACCCTCTCCATCAGCCGCTGGAACGTGGCCGGTGCGTTGCACAGCCCAAAGGGCATGATCGTAAACTGCCACAGGCCTTAACCGTAGGAGAAGGCTGTTTTCTCTTTGTCCTGCTCCGCTATTTTGACTTGGTGATACCCAGACTTCATATCTAGTGTTGAAAACCATTTGGAGCCCACCAAAGCGTCGAGAGTGTCGTCGATCCGTGGGAGTGGGTATGAATCCTTGATGGTGAGATCGTTGAGGGCTCGGTAGTCCACGCAGCACCTGAGGGAACCGTCCTTTTTCCTGACGAGCACTACAGTAGACGCCCACGGGCTGCTGGACCGCTCGATTAATCCCTGTTGCCGGAGATCATCCATCACCTCATCCATCTCCTTGCGACGGGCTGGTGCCATCCTTCGAGGAGCTTGCTTCACTGGGTAGTGGCTAACTGTGTCGATGTGGTGCTCTACCAGGTCCTTACACCCCAAGTCCAGGTCTCCTGTGGAAAACACATCTGCATTCCTCACGAGAAGTTTCCTAAGCTGTTCCACTTGGGGCTCCTTTAGACACTGGGACCTTCTGGCAAACAGGTCGCGCAGATAGTCGGGCAGCTCCTCCTGGGGCTTCGTCAGGGTTCTCCTGCAGACACAGGTTCTCAGTTCCTGGTCGATCTCTTGGCACAACCCCACCATGGTCCCTTGTTTTATTTCCTTTGGGCTGAAGAAGACACTGGCCACGACGACAGGCACTTCCCCTGCAGCAGGGTCAACCAAAGTACTGCCTTCAATTACCCCGTTTTCTACCGGGCATCGACTTCCACTCTCTACCACACCCAGGCTGGCTGGGGGGGGGGGGGGGGCACCCGTAATTTGACAGGGTAACAGCATCTCTGACCTCGGAGGAATAATGGTGGTGCGCTTGACCGTCACTGGCAGGCCTTCCTTGTTCACAGTCGTCAGTGGCACCCTCCTGCCTCCTACAGTCAGCTGCTTAGCGCGGAAGTCCAGCTCGCACCTGTGGGAGACAAGATAATCCATAACTATAGGATGCAGGGGTCCTCCATATCAGTCACGTAGACAGAGAGGAACTCTTCCTTTCCTCCGAGCTCAAATTTCACATCCACAGGGCCTCTGAGCTCTGCGTAGTGTCCAGTGACTCCGCACAGTCGATGCGACGTCTTAGGAAGCCGACAATGACTCACCACGTCAGGTCACACCAGTGTGCTTTCCGAGCCTGTGTCGACGACCACAGGCCACAACACTCCGTCAACCTTGCCCTCCACTTGGCAGCTCGTCATGGTGGTTCTCCTACACATTGATATTTTCGGGGCATGTACAGGACAGACTGGTCGTTGCCCCCGTGAACCAGTCCTCCTTAGTTTCCCTCGCCCGAGTGGTGGACCCTCGCCGGGGACATATTTTTCCGACACTCATTCTTCCAGGGCCCCTTTTCTCCACAGGTTCAGCACTTGGGTCCTTCCCTGGGCTTCTTCCTAGCTCCACTTTCATATTCCTTCTTCCTCTTATAGCATTCGTTCTCCTTGCGCCCAACCTTCTCGCAGTACCAGCACGTTCCTTGGAACCTGTCAGTGTCGCTGACAGCGCCCTTTCGTTCCTTAACGCCAGAGGTCGAGTCGTCCCTGAAGCTTGACAAGCTAGACATAACAAGGGACTCAAACTCCATGGCACGTGCCAGAGCTTCCTACATTGATGTTGGCTTAGCTTGCTTCACTTGTATCTTCAGCTGAGGGCAGCCCTGGGCATCGATGAATTGATCACGCAGCAAAACCGTCAGCAGGTCAGGGCTAGCACCTGGGTATACTTTGTGCGCCATGCTCTCAAGGTCCTGAGCGAGTTCCTGAAGAGACTCGCCGCGCCTCCTATTGCGGGTTCTAAACCTAACCCTGAAGAGCTCGTTCTGGCGCTTGGTCCCATATCGTTGCTCCAGCGTCTGTGCCAGTCCGCTGTAGCTGCTCTTTGTCGCATTGTCGAGCTGAGCAAGGACCTCCAGACCTTTTAGGCTAGTGGCCAGCTGAACCGCGCACTCTTGGTCATCCCATCCATTCCGAGCTGCCAACAGCTCAAACTGAGCGCGGTAAGCCTCCCATGAGACTTTGCCATCAAACTCCTGAGGCTGAGTTGAGCTGTGGTAGACGAGAGACGTGCTGCCCGCTGTTGTGTGCCCTGCCCGTAGCAGCGTGCCCTGTGTTGTGTCTGCCCCCCTCTGTGTACTGGGAGTACTGTGCCTTGTGAACCAGTGTTTGTGCGGTGTTGGAGCTGTCCATTAAAGAAGAAAACCTACGTTGTGAGCCTCTTTGCCCTGCCTTGCTTGCCTCGTGGTGTGTTGGCGGCCCCGGTGAGTGACGGTGTGGTGTGTCTCGCTGTTCTGGGTGTTCAAGACCTGCGTGTGGTGGTCTGCGGTTGAGGTGCCACCGCCTGCCCGTGCTGTGGAGTGCGTTCAGCGGAGGTGGTGGCGTAACAGTGGTGTCATAGGAGTGCGATTAGTGAACAGTGAACAGTGAGTTACGCCAAGCCGTCATGGCGTCCCGGGAGGGGGGCAAGGCCGAGGCTGGCGCGGGCAAGTTGACACCGAGACAGCAGGCGGACTGGATCATTGCCACGCTGGCCGGTATGATGCAGGAAATGGCAGTGGCTCGTGAGGAGCAGGCTCGGAGGGCAGAAGAGAGGGCACGCGAGATGGAAAAGAAGGCAGACGAGAGGGCACGCGAGCAGGCTGAGCAAGCACGCGAAGAGGCTGAGCAGGCACGCGAGCAGACCCGCCATCTTGACGAGGTTTGGCGTAGGGGTGGGCAAGAATCGGTTCCGGAACCGGTTCCAGCGGTTCCGCGACGCAACCACTGGAATCGGTTCCCAAATCTTGGAACCGGTTCCGACCAAAGAGTTTTCTGCTTTGTCTGAGAAACATGGAAACATGGAAACATGGAAACGCAGGCAACAGAAAGCCTATTGGCTCATTACGAGGTTGCCCGCTTTGGTGATTTAATCTGCTCGACAGCCTGGGGCCTGGGGAGCAGATGAAAGCACCTCGACATTGAGGAGCAGATGAAAGCACCTCGATATTGAGGAGCAGATGAAAGCAACTCAATACTCAGTTTACTCCCGACGCAGCGAAGTGACGGTCGATTCTATATTTGAAGGAGTTGATAGTATTCGCATTTACTACTTCTGAAGGAAGATTGTTCCAGTGACGGATGACTCGGTTTGAAAAGAAACTCCTTCCGATGTCTGTGTTACATCGACTAGACTGAATGGGTAAACCGTTATTTCTAGTTCTTAGGTTGGTTTGCAGTTCAAAGAAATTGGAGTAATCGACGTTATTGAATTTTTTCAGATACTTGAAGACTTGAATCATATCTCCTCGTAGGCGTCTTTTCTCTAATGTAAAGAGATTGAGTCGCTTGAGTCGTTCCTCGTACGGTAGAGCCCTTAAGGTTGGTATCATTTTCGTGGCGCGTCGTTGAATCCTTTCCAGTAAATCAATGTCCTTTCTGTAATTAGGAGACCAGAACTGTACTGCATACTCGAGGTGCGGTCTTACCATGGAATTATACAAGGATAGCATCACGTCTGGCGTTTTACACTCGAAGTTCCTCGCTATGAACCCGAGCATAGTGTTGGCTTTGTTGTATGCTTTTTTACAGTGATTCGCGTGTTTCAGGTCACTGCTGATAGTGACTCCAAGATCCTTTTCCTCCTGCATCGCTTGCAGAGGTCTCCCATTCATGATGTATGTGTGGTTACTATTTCTGGACCCAATGTGCATGACTGCATTTGTCAACATTAAAGGACATTTGCCATTTTTCCGACCATTCGATAATGTGATTGAGGTCTTTCTGAATGATTTCGCAGTCGGTCTTTGTGAGGGCCTTTCCCCCCACCTTAGTGTCATCAGCAAATTTCGATATTGTGGATTTCAGTCCTGATTCGAGGTCGTTGATATATATGATGAAGAGAATGGGTCCCAGCACTGACCCTTGAGGCACTCCACTAGTGACTGGAAGCCAATCGGAAGGCTGTCCGTTGAGTAGTACTCGTTGTTTTCTGTCGGTGAGCCAATCTCTTATCCACGCGATCAGATTGGCTCCAATGCCCGCCGAGTGCAGTTTCTTAAGGAGTCGCTCGTGCGGTACCTTGTCGAAGGCTTTCTGAAAGTCCAGGTATATAACATCACTGGGGATGTGGGCATCCCAGTTCTTATATATACCTTGGAAGAAGTCTAATAAATTCGTTAGGCAGGAGCGCTTGTTTCTGAAGCCATGCTGGGTGTCGGAGATTACATTATTGTCTTCTAGAAACTTAACAAGTTTGTCTCTAATAATCTTTTCGAGTATTTTTCCTGCCACTGATGTCAAACTTATGGGCCTGTAGTTTAATGCAACGCTTTTGTCTCCTTTTTTGAAAATTGGTGTTACGTTCGCCATCTTCCAGTCTTCCGGGACCTTTTTCAATTGAACAGACTGGTTGAATATGTTAGTGAGTGGCTGAAGTATTTGTTGTTTAAGCTCTTTTAATAACCGCGGGGACAAACCGTCAGGTCCTGTTGACTTGTTCGTGTCGAGTTTATCCAAATACTCTTTCACTTCTTGGTCGCATATTGAGTCAATTTTCAGGGGCGTGATTCCCCTCGGCGGGTCAGGGTTCTCGGGCATGGTTTCGATGTTCTCGACTGTGAATACGGATGCGAAGTTACTGATGAGGATTCTGGCCATCTGTTTACTGTCCTGAATTGCAGCTCCAGTCTCGTCTGTCAGGGGACCAATATTGGATTTTACTTTCTTTTTCGATCTGATGTATGTGAAGAATTTTTTTGAGTTTGTCTTGATGTCACGCGCTATTTGTTTTTCGTAGTTGCGTTTACTACTCCGAATAAGGGTGCGACAAGCTCTGAGGCTGTTGTGGTACTGAGTACGGGCTTCGGCCGTGTCATTCTCTTTCATTAGGTTATAATTCCTTTTTTTTAAGTTTACCGCCCTTTTTATTTCTCTGATCATCCACGGTGGATCTACGGCACCATTTACTCGCCTGGGTTTCGTCGGCACTGTAGCCTTTTCTACTCCCAAAAGCTTATCTTTGAAGTTGTTCCACACGTTGTCGATTGTATTGTCGGTTAGGTGAAGTTGGTCCCAGGTCGCAGAGGGAAGCAGCTCACGGGCTAGGTTGAAATTTGCTTTTTTGTAGTCTGGTATCACTGACGGATTGTCTACGAGTTTGTGACTTATGTTGACATTGAAACGGACTAAGTGGTGATCGAAACAGTTAATTTTTTCACCAACTTCACAGTCGCGAATGAGTTCGGGGTCGCTTACTAATACCAGATCCAGCAGATTGTTTTCTCTTTTTGGTTGAGTTACAACTTGAGTGAGGAACGAATCCTCCACCATTTCTATAAGCCTGTTACCCTCTTGATCTCCAGTCAATTGTCCCCAGTCAATGTTAGGGCAATTAAAGTCCCCAATTATTATTGCTTCTTTACTTTGTGTTAAAGAGTGAAGCTCTTCGTACAGGGCAGTGTCATCGGCTGCCTGTTGTTTTGGAGGCCTGTATACGGTCGCAAGTGTTAGTTTCTTATTATTCGCAGTTATTTCCACATAGATGGAGTCGTAATTCTCTGCGTCCTGTTTGTCTATTTTTATGGCAGGGAGCGTACTTTTTACGTAGCAAATTACTCCTCCTCCTTTCTTGTGCATTCGATTTTTTTGGAAGCTTTCGTACCCGGGAAATGACAGTTCAGATACTAGATGTGCAGAGTTGGCCCAAGTCTCTGTGATGGCTACCACATCTGGTTTCTCAGTTGCAATATACGCCCTAATTTCGTCCTTTTTGGGTAATAGACTGCGTGCATTTGTGTACAAAATGGAAATGTGACTACTGGTTTGGCCGCGTCGTGTTGAATGAGTTCGCTTGTCGGAGGCGTGGTTGGCTACACAGTGTCTTGCAAGCCGCATCGACGCTACGGTTCGGTTGATCAAGGGTTGCCTTTGCCTTGCCCTCGCCTCCAGTTTTTTGAATAGCTTTTCGAGAAGCTTTCAACTGCATCGTTCAGGAGCCTTCCTAGCCGCGCCGAACCAACCTCGTTCAAGTGGAGTCCGTCCTCCCAAAACAAATCTGGGCGCTGGTTGAAGTGATGCCATGCGTTCATGAACCCTACGCCTTCATCGTTGTATAACTGCTTTAGACTAGTGTTGACGCCGTACGCTTTACTGTTGTTGTATCCGGCGAACGTATTGACTCTCGGCAGAATTCCAGAGACGATGATGTGAGGGGACTTGGTCTTGTATTTCCGAATGACTTGACGGTATTTTGCTAACAGGTCCTGAATTTGAGTTGACTGAAGGTCGTTGGTTCCCGCATGGATCAGATACACTGTGTCGTCCTTCGCATTTACTGAAACTGCATCGACAGCTGATTCAATATCGTCCAGTTTGGCTCCGGGGATACAGAAACGCTGCCGTGTCAACGTATTCCGACCGCAAAATTCCGTAAGTTGGCCTCTCACCACACTGTCTCCAACTAAATTGACTCTAGTAGTTAGTTTGCCCATACCAGGAAACAGCGTCTGGTTCGTACAAGTGACAGCTGGTAGAATGGTCTTGTGATTTCTTCTGGAAGGGCGCGAGGTACAAGCGGGAGCGCGGGCTAAGGTGGGTTTGGAAGTGGTGGTGGTGATAGTAGTGGGTGGTTGGGGAAGGGTGGAGGGTGAGGTGTGGATGGAGGGAGATGTGGTATCAGAAGTGGAGGAGGAGGCGGAGGTTGAGTTCGTGTTGGAGGTGGAAGTGGAGGATGGAGTGGTGATGAGGATAGGGGAGGAGTCAAGGGTGTTGGAGGGAGAGGAAGGGAGAGCGGGAGAAAGGGGAGTGGTACTGTGGATGGAGGTGGATGGGGTAGGAAGGGAGGTGGATGGAGTAGAAGAAATGGTAAGGGTGGCGGCGGGTTCAGGCGTGGCAGAGGAGATCGTGTTGAAGGTGGAAGGGGAAGATGGAGTGGTGATGAGGATAGGGGAGGAGTCAAGGGTGTTGGAGGGAGAAGAGGGAGTGGGAGTGGATGAGGTAGCAAGGGAGGTGGATGGGATAGAAGGAATGGTAGGGGTGGCGGCGGGTTCAGGCGTTGCAGAGGAGTGGGGTGGTTGAGGCGAGGCAGAGGAAATCGTGTTGGAGGTGGAAGGGGAAGATGGAGTGGTGATGAGGATTGGGGAGGAGTCAAGGGTGGTGGAGGGAGAAGAGGGAGTGGGAGTGGATGAGGTAGCAAGGGAGGTGGATGGGGCGGAGGGAATAGTAAGGATGGAGGCGGGTTCAGGCGAGGCAGAGGAGGAGGAGGAGGTAATTGGGTCAGAACGTCAGAATATGAGTTTGAGGAGGAGGAAGCTGGAGTAGGAAGGGCGGGGAAGGAAGTCACAACTTCCCATATCAACACGTTTGAGCGTTTCAGCTCATCGTTAATCGAGCTAAGTGCTTGGATACGCGAGTCCAAGACACAATATTTACATTTAGACTCGCTGAGTTGAAAGTGGATCGTGGCAAATTTCTGCGAACAATTACCGCAAGTGAAATATTTGGGCATGGTTACAATTCCTTTTTTCTTTTCTTTTTTCTGTAGCAAGAAACTTTAGTTATGATATATTTAGAAACCGCGTGGGTGGCTTGCTGAATACCAGGTAGGAGCTCAACTGAACACCTGGAAGGAGTTAGGTAGGGGTCGGGTCGAGTCCCGCGGGGGTAATTAGTTGGACGGTAGAGAGGCTTGTTTAGTTAAAGGAACACAAAGGAGCACAAAGAAAGAGGAGGAGGAGGAAATAGTTAGAGGAGGAGGAAATGGTTAAAGGAGGAGACGGAGGAGGAAATATGGGTTTGGGCGGAGAAGGAGGAGTAGGGAAGGTGATTAAAATAGAAGTAGAAATACCTGTGTTGATTAGGATTATTTAAGGAGTGCCGGGTGGTTTCCTTCGTTAAGACCTCGGTGGCTGTGGGATATGGGCGGGTGTGTGAACACCTGGGTCTTGGTGTGTGAACACCTGACTGTCTTGGTGAGGGAGTGCCGGTGAAAAGATTAGCCGACCTCACTAATCCCGGAAAATTTCAGACTTAACGGGCGGTACCGGGAGTAATTATACCCCTGGGAATAAATAGGGCGGGGTTCAAGAACGATTGGTAATGAACAAGAAAATACAGTGAGTTGTGATCTGACCGTTTACTATAGTAATAAAATAAATAAAATACTCGCTATAATAAGTGTGTAAATGTATCACTCGGGTTTATGTTTAAACAATGTGTGTGCTGTTGTTGAAATACTTTACTTTGTTACCCTGTGACAGGTACGGGAAGCAGTAGAATTATGACACTTAGCGTTCCACAGCGGCGGTGATGTCTGCTAGGCAGTGAAGCGATGATGAAGTTACCGATGAGCGATGTCCAACCTCTTCAAGTAATATCCACTACAGTTAAAGTCCTCGATGGCGTATAAAGATTGCACAACACACTTGGTGAACACTAATTCACGGAATCACGGTTAACAGTAAATTGAGGAATCACGGTGAGCACTGAATTACGAAATCACGGTTAACACTGAATCACCGTATCGCGGTTAACAACGAAACACAGAGTCGCGGTTAACACTGAATCACGGAATAGCGGTTAACACTAAATCAATGAATCACGGTTAACACTAAATCACCGAATCACGGTTAACACTGAATCACGGTATAGCGGTTAACACTGAATCACTGTATCACGGTTAACACTAAATCAAGGGATCACGGTTAACACTGAATCACTGAATCACGGTGAACACTCTAGCCGGAGCGAGCGGGGGTCGTGACCTTAGCCTAGGAGGGTCAGGAAACGAGGAAGTGATTGAGAACAGAATGGAAGCGATTCTTTCCGGGCAGTATCTGGCATTGTTTTGAGAGGCTGTCATACTGCTCATCATTTTTCGCGTATGCCGCCCTTGGTGGGGTGTATATATATATATATATATATATATATATATATATATATATATATATATATATATATATATATATATATATATATATATATATATATATTATTTTTTCAGTTGATGCCTGCCTGTTAAAGGAAATATTTACCTATTTTTTCCAAGTCCTTTTACAATTTAGTCATTAAAAACAAAGATCACTTAGTGGTTTGCGTTTGTCCCTATATATTAAAAAAAATGTCAACACTTGAATGGGAAAATGGGAAAAGACAGCTCCCCGAGTGGTGAAAAATAGGGCTACCGTGGTGGGAGCTGGAGGCGGCGCGGGACCGCTCAAGGGCGCCGGGGGAGGCAGGCAAGGAGTACAGAGAAGCTGAACGCGGTTCCAAGGCCACGGAACCGTTCGGGCGGTTCCCGCAGCCTCCGCGCGCAAGGCTCCAGCGGACGTGAGGGTGCGTGTAAGGAGCATTGGATTTGAGAGTGTGGGAACCGGTTCCGGAACCGGTTTCCACGGTTCCGAGAGCCTTCAGAACCGGAACCACCGGATCCGAAAATGACGGTTCCTGCCCAGCCCTAGTTTGGCGGAGCAGTCTCTCGTCTCTGAAAGTGGAAATGCAGCCGTGCACGGACCGGGCCTGCGACAACTTAAGGAGCGAACGGCTGGAGGAGGAGCAGCAGACCCTGGAAGGCGAGGTTCAGGGCCTGAGGGAGGAAGTATGAGGCGAGTATGAGTAGAAATGTCT
This sequence comes from Eriocheir sinensis, assembly GCF_024679095.1. Classification (NCBI taxonomy): domain Eukaryota; kingdom Metazoa; phylum Arthropoda; class Malacostraca; order Decapoda; family Varunidae; genus Eriocheir; species Eriocheir sinensis. Next base: position 3,280,724 of record NC_066534.1, read on the forward strand.
GCGTAATGGGGGACTTTAATTATAGGAATATAGACTGGGAAGACCTAGTGGGTGACCTGGAAGCCGAGGACTTTCTTGAAGTTATACAAGATAATTTCCTTAAGCAGGTAGTTACTGAGCCTACCAGAGGAGATAACATATTAGACTTAGTCCTAACCAATAATGGGAACTTGCTACGTGAGTTGGAGGTGGGCGGAGAGTTAGGAAATAGTGACCACAGAACGGTTCGTTTTAGCTTAGACTGGGCGGTAACCCGCGAACCAAACCCAGTGTTAGTGCCAGATTTCAGAAGAGCAAATTACGAGGGGCTTCGAAGACATCTTGAAGGGGTAAACTGGGATAATCTAGGGATTCATGAGGGCCAGAACTGCGGATTGGAGAGCCAGGAGAACCAGGTAGAAATGTCTTACAATAATTTAGTTAGAGTAATAGTAGAGGGGCAAGGACAGCATATACCACAGCGAACACTTAGAAAAGAAAACAATGGTCCTAAGTGGATGACTCGTGGACTAAAACACGAGATTGGGTTAAAGAAGGGAATTTATCAGAAAATAAAGAATGAGGAAACACATCTCAGGGGCCGGTACGTCGAACTATCTAGATTAGTTAAGAAAAACACCAGGATAGCAAAAAGGAACTATGAGATCAAAGTAGCAAATGAGGCGAAAAGTAATCCTAAGGGCTTCTTTTAGATGTATAGAACAAAAACACGGGAGAAAATTGGACCGCTGAAAACAAACACAGGGGAGCTAGTAGAAAATTACGAAAATATGAGCACATTGTTGAACGACTACTTCCTTTCAGTATCCACACAGGAGGATCGAACGACTATACCGGAAAGAGTTCAGGTGTACGAGGGCGGGGATGGCGATAAATTGAGGGATATAATCATTACCAGGCAAGTAGTTCAGGATGAGATAGATAAGCTTAAGAAGAACAAGTCGCCAGGTCCTGACGGGATATTTCCAAGGGTATTAAAGGAATTAGGTAATGTACTCAGTAACCCACTAACCGACATCTTAAGATGTCGGTAAATACTGGCTATGTGCCGAGCCTATGGAAAGTAGCTAATGTGACGCCGATTTTTAAAAAGGGGGACAGGTCAGTTGCTTCAAACTATCGCCCAATTAGCTTAACATCGGTTATAGGCAAGATGCTGGAGTCCATAATAGCCAGGAACATTCGGGAGCATTTAGAGAAACATAGCTTAATAAACGACTCGCAGCATGGGTTCACAAAAGGTAGGTCATGCCTCACCAATCTCTTGTCCTTCTACAATAAAGTATTTGAGGCGGTTGACAGAGATGAAAATTATGATGTAATCTATCTTGATTTTAGTAAAGCGTTTGACAAAGTTCCTCACCAACGACTGTTGCTTAACCCTGTGTGAGTATCGATGTTGTATATTTACAACGCGCCACTTCCTTTAAATGCGTATTTGCGCCTGCGCGCGGGCATTTAAACTGCGTCGGCACCCCACATCTCGCCTGCCGCCTCAGTTTGGTGCCTGTTGTGGTGTTAGGGTGGGTCTCTTCTACTTACCTCTCCTGTATGAGTGGTGAGTGAGTCACTTGAGCGCAGCATCATTACAAATATTATTATGTATGTGTTATATGTTGTAACATTATTTTTTTATTAATTGATAATTAATAACATTCATAACAATAACATTTGGAATAATTTAGTGAAATTTTTTTTATGTGTGGTCTGTAAGTGATTATGCAGATTTGAGGTATGTACTATTTTTTTTTTTTATTTTTTTTTTTTTTTTTTTTTTTTTTTACAGATTTTTTTTTGCTTACAGAAATCATGTCGAAGCCAAGTTTGAGACCCGAGGAGATAAATGAGTTGTTGGAGGATGACTGGATTGGGGAGAATGGAGGATGGGACTGGGAACTGGGAGGTTGACGAGTGGGAGGTTGACGAGGGGGTGGATGGGAGATACGTGGATGTGAAGATGACCCCACCCTCCTGAAAAAGGCTCAGGGGGACCTCCCCCCCTCACCTCCTCCCCCACCCCCCACCCCAGCCCCAACCTTCCCCCCAGGCCATCCAGACATGGTAAACACTTTGCACCACATAAGAGGCAGAGGCGACCTGGCAACTCACCTTCCCCTTGGCTCTCTCACCACCCCAGCCAAGCCACACATCTCGCTCGCCTGACCTCTTATCTTATATTGTGTGTACAGCCTACATTTCCACCACACACTCAGCTCTCACAACAACAACATGCCTCTTGCCTGCTGCCATCACAACTCCACGTAGCTGCCTTCAGCCTCATGCACCTGCTCCTGATCATCAGCCCACCCATCAGCCCACCCCTCTCACCCCTCACCCACCCCGTTCGTCGTGTCTGTGTTCTCTCCGTCTCCATCTCGGTCTGGATGATGTGGCTGAAGATGTGAATGACCCACAGACCTGCAACCCCCTGCCTCTGCTGCAGTGAGATCATCCAAACGGAGGCAATCCAGGAGGGGGAGGGGCCCAGGGAACCAGTGGGCCAAGGGCTCCGAGTGTGAGTGTGGGCTCAGCACTGGGACAAGACAAGAGAAAAACTGTGTGCCTGATTCGAAAGTGCTAACCTTAAAAGGTTGTGAACACCGCACTCAGGGAAAAAAACCGATGAAAACTTTGGTGGGAAATGGGTTGATACTTCCACCAGTTCATCGGCATCTACTCATTGCCTATGCCATGCGCACTATGGTGACAGGGTCGCCAGGGGTGAGGGTGCGCCGGCGCCTGGCAGTGCGGGACCGAGCAGTAGCCTCATCAGCCTCCACGTCCTCATACATATAACCCACCTAACACCGAGGCCAGCAAAGGCGGTTGAGAAGAGGAAACTGAGAAAAGAAGGCTGAGAAAGCTTCTCTGCCCCCACCAGAGAGCAGGACGAGCCTGGGTCTGCTGCAGGTGTGTGCAAGTCCGTGTGTGCGTCCCTGCATTCTACTCTGCTTGCCTCTGCCCCTTAGGGGTTATGAACTATGTTTTTTTTTTTTTATCTGAGTGTGTTATGCATACATTCATTACATTCTAATGAGTTATATGGATGTTGTGCATCTCTGTGCCCTAAAAAATAAAAAGAAACTAACTGACCTCTAGGAAAATAATTTATTTAGTACTATTTAGTACCTATTTTTCAAGAAACTTCCACAGTAGCTTTGCAAGTATATTTGTAATTTTCATGAAGTTTAAAAAAAAATTTAAAACCCAAATTTTTTTTAATACCCAAAAAAAATTTTTTAGAAAAACAAAAAAAGAACTAAAGTTTCATTTTTGACCTTTTCATGTTTTGAGTTTGGATGTTGTGGTGAACTGAGACTGCTGGCTGAGAGAACTGTGAGGAACAATTCATTTTTTTTATTTTTGGAGGCTTTTTTTTATTTTTTATTTTTATTTTTTTTTATTTCTTCTTTTTTAAGGGTAGTTAAATAAAGTGAGTTAATTTAGTGTATTTGTCATGTAATAAAGCTTTCAATCACTTATTAGCACACTCATAATGTCTAAGTAATTTTAAAAAGATGTCAAATTAGAAGTTTTATAAAGTTAAAAAGTTAAAGCAAAGCGTTACCTAAAGTTGCAAAGGTGCAACACGATATACAATATGGGTACTGAAAATATCGATACTCATCCAGGGTTAAATTACAGGCTCACGGAATAGAGGGTAAAGTTTTGAACTGGGTCAAGGCGTGGCTTAGCAATAGGAAGCAAAGAGTGCAAATCAATGGTAAAAGATCTGACTGGGGATGTGTTACGAGTGGGGTCCCACAAGGTTCGGTATTAGGTCCACTTTTGTTTATTATTTATATCAATGACTTAGATACAGGAATTAGTAGTGATGTTAGTAAATTTGCAGATGATACCAAGATCGGTAGAATAATTGTGTCGGATCAGGACGCTAGTATTCTCCAAGGTGAACTCAACAGATTGTATGACTGGGCGGATAAATGGCAGATGGAGTTCAATGTAGGGAAGTGCAGTATTCTGAGTGTAGGTAGGAACAACCCCTCACATAAATATTGCTTAAATGACACTCTCATAAGCAGGTCTGGGTGCGAGAGGGATTTAGGGGTCTTAGTGAGCTCTGATCTCCGTCCAAGGGCACAATGCATTAAAGCTAGAAATCGAGCTAATAGGGTACTGGGATTTATTTCAAGGAGCGTAAGCAACAGAAGCCCCGAAGTCTTCCTCAAACTATATTTAGCATTAGTTAGACCTCATCTTGACTATGCGGTTCAGTTCTGGTCACCTTACTATAGAATGGATATCAAAATGTTAGAATCGGTGCAGAGGAGGGTGACTAAGATGATTCAGGGGTTGAGAAACTTGCCATACGAGGAAAGACTCAAACAGTTAAACTTGCATTCTCTAGAAAGGCGAAGGGTGCGTGGAGACATGATCGAGGTTTATAAATGGATGAAGGGGTTTAATAAGGGAGACATTCATAAGGTTTTGTTGGTAAGAGAACCGGGTAGGACACGAAGTAATGGGTTTAAACTGGATAAATTCAGATTCAACAGGGACATAGGCAAAAATTGGTTTACTAACAGTGTGGTGGATGAGTGGAATAGGCTTAGCAATCATGTGGTGAGTGCCAATACAATTGTCACATTCAAAAATAGACTAGATAAATTCATGGACAGCGATATTAGGTGGGGTTAGATACACGGGAGCTTGGGGTCAAAGGAGCTGCCTTGTACAGGCCTACCGGCCTCTTGTAGACTCCTGCGTTCTTATGTTCTTATGTTAAGTGGAGGCAGAGGAGCAGCAGCGAGAGGTGGCAGCGCCGCACGCGGAGGAAGAAGGCTCAGTTCTGGCGGGAAGCGCCGTGGCGGCGGTCCTGCTGGGGCCTATCTGGGGACCCTGGGAAGGATCCCTGGAGCCTGGTAGCGTCGTGGCGGAGCCAGTAGCTGCCGCGGTTGGTTGGGGAGCCGAAGGAGCCGCTCCCATGGGTCCAGCCGGTGCTGGAGCCGGACCCATTCACCCCGCCTCGTGGCCTCCCTCACCCCCTCCCTTCCCTCCATGCCGGTGTCTTGAGATAAAGTGCGACTGTGCCTGAGTGCGATATTGCGTGTTGTGCGCATGCGCACACAGGAAGCAACCGATGCTCGCACTGTCTCAGCTAATAGCTGATCCATAGTGCGGCGCTATAAACACTCGTCTGCGCCAGAACGGGCTGGACCGACCATCAGGCCTCACCTGGAAGAAGCCTTGGGCCGACCATCAGGCCCCACCAGGAAGATGCCTACCGGCGCAACAGGCAGCGACGTAAAAAAAAAAAAAAAAAAAAAATAGTGTGATCATAAACAGTTTTATCGTGGTTTGTCTGATATATGGTTTGAAAAGTGCTTCTGTGTGCTAAATAGTGCCTCAGTATATGAGAAAGAGGAGCAAGAAGCAGAAATAACACTGGTCTTGTGCTGTGGACACCTGAAATATTCCTTGATATGTGATTTGAAAAGTGCTTTTGTGTGCTAAATAGTGCCTAAGTATATGAGAAAGAGGAGCAAGAAGCAGAAATAACACTGGTCATGTGCTGTGGACACCTGAAATATTGTGTAAACTCCCTGTGCCAGAGTGTTTATATAGCTTTTTTTCATTAATACGCTTGATATATGGTTTGTAAAGTGCTTCTGTATGCTAAATAGTGCTTCAGTATATGAGAGAGAGGAGCAAGAAGCATAAATAACACTGGTCTTATGCTTTGAACACTATAAATATTGTGGGAAGTTAATTTATATAGCTTTTTTGGTGTATCTCTTTAATATCATATCCTTTTTTATTCTTATTTCATCCTTCCACATTCCCTACAAACTTGGGGAACTGTAAGGAAAAATGGGTTACAGAGGTGGGGAGGGGGGCTAGTCGCAAATAGATAGGTATTTGAAGATGTTAATTCTGGCGTAATCTTCAATATCACTCGGCACTATTATAAATCCTTGGAGCACATCTTTCAACTGCTCTAAATCCCATGTGGAGATTATTTCATGGCTCAAGCAGTCTGTGAGGGTCTGTGTCGTGTCTCAACTTCATTGTAGTGTCATGGTGAAATTTTATCAATAAATTTCTTAAGTAGTACTCAGACTTTCCAGATTGTAATGCCTGATGAGTCATGACACTAATCTTGTTCTCAATTATTCTTTCCTTGATCACCAGCCAACCAGTGCAACTCTATCTATGACGGTGTTATTCTCTCACCAGGAGGGAGACCTTTAATCATTTGAGAAGCGCAATTCTTGACAAGTTGTAATTCTTTTAAGAGATAGTTTGGCAGTCCATAATAGAGAGAATTGCAATAGTCCAATTTGGTTATCACATGATTGTGAACCAGCATTTTCGTTGTCATCACATCCAAATACTTCCTTACGAAACCCATGTTCTTGAGGTGATATCTTCTTGTTCTAACAACTTGCTGTATTTGATCCTTCATAGATAGAGTACAGTCCAAAGATACACCCAGATCCTTCACTGTTTCACGAACTTCCAAGGTGTTACCATTAATGCATAGGATGGACATAGTAATCCTGCTAATATCTTTGCTTTGCCCCACTAGCAAACATTCAGTCTTGTCTTGGTTTAGCTTTAACTGTTTGGATTCCATACATTTACCAATGTCATACATAATCAGCTTTATCTTTCCTTCAACCATTAAACACATTATTCAAAGCCATTTAAAATTGTGTCATCAGCAAACAGTTTAAAATCTATATCATGTAGTATTTTAAGTTTCTATATGAGATAGTTCAATAGTGTATATACTGAACAGCCTAATACACTACCTTTGGGCACTTCTCTTTCTAAAGACTTCTTGTCAGAGAAAGATCTTCCAATCTATACACAATATTGCCTCTTTGCAAGATAACTTTACAAACAAGTGAGTGCATCTCCATTAATACCCACTGACTTGCAATCCAAAAGTAGCAATCTAATGGGTAGGCGGTGGCCGAACTGGTAGCGTACTGGCCCCCACATTCACCGCGTGATGGACGACGCGGGTTCGAATCCCCACGCTACCACTTGGATTTTTCAGTCACCGCCGAGCGGCTTAAAACTACCCACATGCTGTCCTGAAGACCACCCATCAACCCGGACTCTAGAGGAAGCCGTCCAAGCGAATCAAGAACGAGTTCCGGGGGGCAGCATGAGCCAATGCAAGATGGCGCCACTATAAACACTCGCCTGCGCCAGAACGGGCTGGGCCGACCATCAGACCCCATCTGGAAGAAGCCTTGGGCCGACCATCAGGCCCCACCAGGAAGATGCCTACCGGCGCAACAGGCAACGACGTAAAAAAAAAAAAAAAAAAATGAACAATCATGTCAGATGCAGCAATCAAGACCAATGAAATCAGTACCTAGACCACATTTTCCGTCGTCCATTGTGATAATCAAATTATTGGTTACTGAACACAACATTTTCTCGGTCGAATAAAGTTTTCTATAAGTAGACTGACTATCTGGTAAAGCCTTCACTACAATACTTGCAAATGGACGAGTAACTGGGTCAATAATACAGTTTTAGATAAAAATATCAAATTAGATACTGGTTTAAAGGAACTCAAACATTGTATATCCATTTTGCCCTTTACTATCTGGTTAATTAAAGCTATTTTCTCAGAAACAGGAAAGGTATTATTCAGGAAGCTACAGTTAATAATCAATGTAATTTTTTTAGAATTTCACCAAACTTATCACTCTAAATAATGTCACTAATAGATAATGAATGGGTTATTGTTACAGTAAGTCATGTTTACTTTATGGACAATTGCCTTTAATTACCTCATCCACATTTACTTGCTTAAAGGAGAGTAGCTTATTTTGAAGCATTGGCATGCTCATAGGTGTTCGTATCAGCTCAATGCCAAAAGTCTCCACTATAGACTCAATTTTCTGATCGAAAAAGTCAAGGAACATATTTGCCAAAATAGAATCATTAAAACATTCAGGCAAGTGAGGAGGTAGCAGAGAGGTGTGACTCAGACAAGGAAGACTTGGCTGGTTTAGGCATGTGAGAAGAAATTTAAAGACATAAAACATTTCCCTTTCCCTTCTTTTAATTTAGGTAATAAAAGGGAAAATAAACAAAATACAAAACTATGTCCTTTTTCATTTTATTATTAAAGGATATAAAATATGGAGTCCTGTAACAAATAATATAAAATACACACATTAGAAAACAGACATGATTAATGAGAATTTCCGAAGGTAAAGAAAAAAGATATATAAATGAATCATGAGAGAGAGAGAGAGTTTGTGTGTGTTAGTGTTCGGAATACGTGTATGATTGCTGTCACATTGTCATGTTTCGGTATTTACAATAAAAATATAATGTGAGAAACTTTGAGCAGGCAAGGAAGGAGTGTCTGGATAGAGAAAGTTGGAAACTCTTCTGCTGTGGCCATCCCCTGGGGGGAGCTCCTAGGAGGGGGCGTCAATGAAATGATGATGATGATGATGATGATGAATATAATGTGAACCATGCAAAAATAATAGAATACATATATACATTAATAAATAAATGAATAAATTAGTGAGAGCAAAATTAATATTGCATTGCATCCAAATTAAAGCCCAGAATTTTCAAGAACTTAAAATTAGTAATGAACTGAAATAACTTGATAATAACTAGTATATATTGCAAGATGTACCTTTTAAAATTTCCGTTATTTACAACAAACCTATAATTTGAATCATGAAAATGAAAAATTTCCGTTATTTACAACAAACCTATAATTTGAATCATGAAAATGAAAAATTTCCGTTATTTACTATAAACCTGAATGTAATTTGAACTATGAAAAAAATAAAATTTTCTGTTATTTATAATAAACCTGTAATTTGAACCATGAAAAACAAAAATCTTACGTTATTGACAATAAAACTGTAATTTGAACCATGAAAAATTGAAAATTTCCTTTATTTACAATAAACCTGTAATTTGAACCATGAAAAATTCAAAATTTCCATTATTTACAATAAACCTGTAATTTAAATTGTGTCCTTGTAAAAAAATAATAAAAAAGAAAAGTAAGGAGAACATAAGATTAATATTGCATCCAAATTAAAGGCCAGAATTTTCAAGAACTTAAAATTAGTAATGGATTGAAATAACTTGGCAATACCTAGTATATATTACAAGATGTACCGGCTCCAGTCGGCACGGGCTCACCAAACTCCCAGCCAAGGAGGAATCGGCACCACCGCACTCTCTCCCCTCGTCCCAAGAGACTAACGACTGACCTCTGTCATCCCTAATTAGCCCCTCTCCTCCTCTCTCTCTCTCTCTCTCTCTCTCTCTCTCTCTCTCTCTTGAATGATCACCATCCCTTGCTATCACCACTCATTTCTTTCTGTCTTGTCCCCACTCTCCCTCCTTCTTCCCTCCTCTTCCTTGTCCAGCCGTTAATACCTCCCCTGCCTGTCTGCTTTCGCGTCTACACACACACACCCCCCCACAAAAAAAAAAAAAAAAAATATGTGTGTGTGTGTGTGTGTGTGTGTGTGTGTGTGTGTGTGTGTGTGTGTGTGTGTTTGCAAAACATCTTCCTTATTAAAACTTGAGAGCTGATTGTTATTACTCGTCAGCTCTCGACTTTTAATAAGGAAGATGTTTTGCAAAATCACACACACACAAAAAAAAAAAAAAAAATGTGTGTGTGTGTGTGTGTGTGTGTGTGTGTGTGTGTGTGTGTGTGTGTGTGTGTGTGTGTGTGGACGCAAAAGCAGACAGGCAGGGGAGGGATTAACAGCTGGACAAGGAAGAGGAGGAAAGAAGGAAGGAGGGAGAGTGGGGACAATACAGAAAGAAATGAGTGGTGATAGCAAGGGATGGTGATCATTCAAGAGAGAGAGAGAGAGAGAGAGAGGAGGGAGGAGGAGAGGGGCTAATCCTAATTAAGGATGACAGTGGTCAGTCGTTGGTCTCTTGGGACGAGGGGAGAGAGTGCGGTGGTGCCGATTCCTCCTTGGCTGGGAGTTTGGTGTGCCCGTGCCGACTGGAGCCGATAGTACCTTTTAAAATTTCCGTTATTTACAGCAAACCTATAATTTGAACTATGAAAATAAAATAAAAATCCGTTATTTACAGTAAACCTGTAATTTGAATCATGAAAATAAAAGAATTCCGGTTTTTACAATAAACCTGTACGTAATTTGAACTATGAAAAAAATAAAATATTCCGTTATTTACAATAAACCTGTAATTTGAACCATGAGAATTTAAAAAAAATCCATTATTTACAATAAACCTGTACGTAATTTGAACTATGAAAAAATTAAAATTTTCTGTTATTTACAATAAACCTGTAATTTGAACCATGAAAAACAACAAAAAATCTGTTATTTACAATAAACCTGTAATTTGAACCATGAAAAAAATAAAATTTACTGTTTTTTTATAATAAACCTGTAATTTGAACCATGAAAAAATATAAATTTTCCGTTATTTATAATAAACCTGTACGTAATTTGAACCATGAAAAAAAAAAAATGTTATTTACAATAAACCTGTAATCTGAACCATGAAAAATTAAAAATTTCCGTTATTTACAATAAACCTGTATCCTCTCATATAATACACTATGTACATTACTTTCCTCTGGCTGATCTTGCTCTGAAGGAAAAAAGGGAATGTGGTATTAATAATTTTTCTCCCCCCATATTATCTAATATCTAGAGTCATTAAATACTATAAAATGTTCCTTTTTCTACCTCATATCTATCAATAACTGTTTGCATATCAATTCACCCATTATTAATAACAGAATATCTGTCAAGTAGAGTCTCATTCTCAGTAAACTACTACGTTAAAACTCAAGTATCTTTATAGCAGTTAAGCACAACTAAATGACAGAACTGATGTTATGGGTTAAAATAACAAGTAAAACACCTCTGAAGGCCATGGAGAAGTGAAACATTGAAAAGCTGGTAGTACATGGTCTGCAGTGCTACTTCAAACTTGACACAAAAAGTTTTATTAGAATCGTAACATCATGACACCTCTTAAGTTTCATTAAAATTGGTTGATTAGTTTTTTGAGCAATTACATTTTCGACACCCTTCTAATTTTTGCAAGTTAGCTACCCATTGACTTCACCCAGTAGAGGGCAACGAGAGAGAATTTCATTCTACGTTCATTGGTATGTGTCCGTAAAAGTAAGTTGGTGAAAATATGAAAAAAAAAAATATGCTGTATTTAGCACACGCACAGTAGTGTTGCAAATTTGACAAGCTTTTCGATTATAACTTGTATTAATCTTATTCCCTTTAAAATTGGAGCTTCATCAGTTCAGTATTTAAAAGTTGGTATATATTTGGCTATGGCACATGCTCAGTGCTACTTCAAATTTGATATGTGGAATTTAACTAGAATTATAACATGACACGTTATAAGTTTCATGAAAATCGGTTGAATAGTTTTTGAGAAATCTCATTTTTGACACCTTTCTACTTTTTGCAAGTTACCCATTGACTTCACCCAGTATAAGAGATGAAAGTTATATCATATAAAATTGAAGAGTTGTGCTCTTAATGAAATCCTGAAATAGGAAATTTCTGCCAACGACAAGAGGAGATGTTCTCACATTCCTGATGGTACCAGCTCTTGCAGCGATCACATTCTATCATACTGTCACTTTCCACATATGGCAACCTGCAATGACAATAAACATCAAAGGCAGTAGCATATACATTGCTAATTTGTTGGCAGATGTCATGGGGAAACTTTTCCATTTTGCCATTCCTAATGATGCATTAGGAATGGCCAAGTGACATCTCATTTCACTTTGCTGCCAGACACAACAGCTGGGATTGAATACACAACATAAAGCTGTTGCATTAGCAATGGCAAAAAGGCCACAGTCATCTGATCCGTTTTGCTGCTTGCAGTTAGGTTTTTGAATAACAATGGAGCTATTGTTTTGCAAAAATAATAGTGATGCACTTATTTTCTTAATAACATTTAAAATTTGACTGCCTTTTCTACACATACTATCATAAAAGTAAATAATTCCTGGAACAACAGTATCCAAAACAAAGTTACTTAAACAAATCCAGTGAGAATTAACATTTACTATTTGAACAAAAGGCATATCCTTAGTAGCATATCCACCATAAGAAAATCCTTGAAATATGACTGTGGTCTGAAAACCCGTGACATGAGGAAACTGATTGGCCAAAAGTGCCTGAGCAGCATCAATGACATTATCACTTAGCCATTCAGAACTACTGGAGAGAATCCTTGTTATTTCCTCTTGATTTCTTGTGCTCCAATACATCTCAAGAGGCTTCAAGGGGAACCCTGGTCCTGCTGGTTGGTAACAGCATAGCTGGGCACGATAACAGAAAACCTTATTCCCGATAACCGATAACTGATAATGAAAAACCTTAACGGCGATAACCGATATTCGTTAACTAGAGACACAAATATAGGCGATAACCGATAACCGATACCCGATATAAATCCACAATTCCGATACTAGCTAGCGATAAGTCCGATAGGCGAAAACGATACTATATTGATATTTCAGATAGAACAACATTGATGAATTCAAATTTTCATTATCTGTATTTTAGGAAACTTACAAAACCTTAAAACCACACGTTGACACGTACATATGGACGTTAATACTAGAAATGCCTGAACCGGTGTTGTGTTATTTGGCGTCCCCACCGTCAAAAATTGTTTACAAACACTGGTCTCTCGTGAACGGTGCATGCTCAGACCAGCAAGCGTAGACCTGTACAGTCTCACAAAGCTTTTAAACCGTAATTAAGAGTTGCTGGAAGGCTGAATCAGACATATAGTACCACTACCACCATCCTCGCTGTTTCTAGGACGACACTCTGTACGAGTTGTATTTATATGTGCAGAGAGTACGTCGTTCTAGAAACAGCGAGGATGGTGGTACTGTATGTTTGATTCAGCTTTCCAGCAACTCTTAATGTGTTAAAAAAGCATTGTGAGACTGTACAGGTCTACACTTATTGGTCTGAGCATGCGCAGTTCACGAGAGACCAGTGTTTGTACACAAAAGCGCCAGCTTTTGACGATGGGACACCAAATAACACAACACCGAGTGCCTTCAATACCATGACATGCTCACAAACAAATATGGAATATCAAATTTGAGGCAGTGAATAATCATTTTTGGGGCAAAGTTAAATGATTTTTCTCTATGATATATTGATTTTTGAGTAGCATGAAAAAATAACCTAGTATTTTAATTTTCATGACCTAAGTATGAAATCTCATCACCGAAGATATTTCATACCCCGAAGTTTTTTCATACAACACCGGGCCACGCATGCGCAGTAAGGAGACAACATTTTTTTCCTGAGAGGCGGAAAAAAAGTAGCGATTATCGCTAGTTGGGTTACAAAAGTAACGAAGATACCGATATATATTTAAATAAGTAGCGGATGGTCGATAATCCGATTTTGTTATCAGCGATAAAGTATCGCGATAACTTATCGCGATAACGCCCAGCTATGGGTAACAGTGACGCTTATTGTTGGCTTCAGAGTTGATGGTCTTCCTCTTTCTCTCCACTCTTGTCATCTTGCAATCTAAAAATTGAAAAACCTTGAAACCAACTACATAGTATAAAATATTGTTAAAGGTGTGGGTAATTTATGAAAGACAATAAAAAAGTTTCAAGATTATTCCACCATATACAGGTAACTCAATTTACGCGAGTATTGTGTCCTTGAAGAGGTCGCGTAAATCAAACAAGAGGTAGGTTTCTATCGAAAAATAAATATTCACTTCATTCAGTGGAGAGAGAGAGAGAGAGAGAGAGAGAGAGAGAGAGAGAGAGAGAGAGAGAGAGAGAGAGAGAGAGAGAGAATATCTATATCACCGAGCTATCCACTCTCAGCCTCACTCGTGTGAGGAAGAAATGAGGGACACCTGGCTAGTATTGGTACCGATACCGAGCAGTCTGGTACCGGTACCGTACCATATAGCTGGTACCGTTAGTACCGGTACTGGTACTAACCGGTACCTGCCTACCCCTATTGTTGAGTAGCGTGGCAGCGTGGGTACTGTATTGTTGTTCAAGTGGCGCGCGGAAAGAACTGAGCTCAGCTGTATGGCCGCGGCGCCGTGTGAGTCCAGTTGCGTGAGACATCTGGTGGCCACTCCATAAGATATCGCGTATAAGTGAAAAAAGGTGTAAATTAAACATTTATTTGGATTTTGGACCCCGCGTTATTTCGAAAACGCGTAAACCAAACTCGCGTAAATTGAGAGTTACCTGTATTGTGGTTCACATCCCAGAAAAAAGTGTAATTTACTACATTTGAAAGAATGATGGGCTCTTTGGGCCAAAACACTGAGTCACTGGGGACAACATCCACTTTCTGGCAACTTTTCCAATGTTTCAGGGACTGGTAACATTTTGTGCCATATAATTGTTTACAATCTGATGAAATATTATTTATTTTCTGGAAACGCCATGTACGTACTGGTATACAATGGCTTGCATACCAACACCAGTAGATGTACTACACTATGACTGTCTGTGAGTAGCACTACAGTGTAGAACATAATTTTCCGTGGACACCACACAGTCTAATATAATATGCTGTGATAAAGTCTGACGTTTTAGAAGTGCATAACTTACCGACAATGCTGACGGGCAGTGCAGCGACATGCTGTGATCCTTTGGATAGGAGCATGTCGGATGGATGCCCCACATCAGCACAGTCTTGAGTTGGGGTGACACCTCTGACCTCCTCCTCATGTGCCGTGGATTCTGATATGAATGAAGAAACAACTGAAGTGTTAAAAAGACTTGGATGCTGTAGAACACACTCTGCAGTGGACACCACACAGCCTAATATATGCTGTGATACATAGGGACTCTTAGATGAACATTACTTACCGACAATGTTGACGGGCAGTGCAGTGACATGCTGTGATCCTTTGGAATAAAGCATGTCAGACTGTTGCCTCACATCAACAAGGTCTTGAGTTGAGGAGGTGTCACTTTGAGGGTCTTCTCCAGGTGCTGATGACGCTGAAAAGAGAGAAACACCAGAAGTAGTTACTGCTGTGGATGGGGGCTTTATTTGGCTAGAAGGTTGTGCAGGTTTCCGTGGACTCCTGGAGGATTTATAAGGTTTGATATGAAATAATGCAATTTTTTTCAAGAACCTTTCCATTTTTACTGACTTTAAGACAGTTATCTAAGATGCTGTGTATGTCATAAGGGCCAAGCCAATTTTCCTCTAGCCGGGAGCCTTTTCTTCCTTGTTTTTTATTATTTTTTACAAGAACTTTCATTCCAATTTCAAAATCAAATGATTTACAACCTTTAGCCTTTTTCATGTCATAATATTTCTTTTGTTTAGCTTGTGCTTTAGCAATATTGGAGTCCACTTTTTCTTTAATAGTTTTCATGTAGCTGACTCTTGACTCTATTGACTCATCTGAAGGATTTAAATTTGGAATTTCTAAAGCGTCAGCTTCCTCGATATCATTTCGCTGAAGTTCAATAAACAGTCTTGGGTGTCTATCAAACATAACAAAAAAATGGTGAATACTTTGTTGAAGCCTGCACAGATGTTCTAATACCAAATAAAGCAGGTTCTAGGTGTTGGTCCCAATCATTTTTATTTTTATTTACCACTTTAGTTAAGACGCCTTTCAGCGTTTGATTGTTTTTTCATCTTGACCATTAGTTTGGGGGTGGTAAGCAAATGTTACAAGATGCTTAATTTGGAAAAGGGAATTTTTTTTATCATTTAATGCATTGCAGAATTCTTTTCCCTGGTCTGTTAAAAAAAACTTTCTGGGGGCCCAAAACGGTATAAAACACTCAGAAGTTTGTCACAAACACAATCAGCAGATTTTGAAGGCAAAGGGAATGCTTCTAAAAAAACATACTTGTTGCCAGATTGACTTTCAGGTAGTGGGCCTATTAAATCTACACCAATCATCTGCCATGGGCCTTCAGTCTTAATAGTGTTATGACGGACGTATTACTTGGGTTCCGTGTCGCCGTCAGGAGACTCCGTGGGAGGGAGATATGTAAACACCTTGCACAGCTTCTGTAGTTTAATATTCTTCCTTAGTAGTACAATTCACTCTGACTCGAACTTACCACTAGCTTACTATGACTGGGACTGTCCACTCTCGCCCTCTTCTCCTACATATATCCAGAACAGTACAGTCTAGAACGTTACAGTATATTTTAGATCATACAAGAAGATGTAGCAAAAATATGTGCGAGTTGGCAACACTTCCCGCCTGGCGCCTGGCCGCTAGCCCCGCGGGGCGCGGACGACTCGCCTTGCTCCCCGCCCCCCTGCTCGCTCCTCCCGGAGCCTTCTAGAGGCCCATGGACGCCGGGGGAAGCTTCCAGCACAACACTATCCCCCCCTCTTAATTGTGATCGTCCCGATCACACACTTAACTATATACAAACATAAGAAAATTAATCAAAAACATAATAATCGTCGTATCGCTGTGGACGCCTGCGTTGTCTCTGTCTTTTGCTAGGTGCCTCCTGCGCGTCTGTCTCCTGGTGCGCCTCGTCGTCGTCCGCCTCTTGGGGTGTGCCTGGAGCATCTGCCGATGCCGAGAGGTTATCTCCCTCGGATGAAAGGTCCAGAAGACCTATGTCGTCGTCGACCTCCTCTCGGTCCTGGACGTCCCTTGCGTTTTCGTCGGCTGCTGGGTGTCTGTAGTTGTTCCAGGTGTAGTTTCCCGGACCGTGGTACCTCCATAGCCGGTTGACGTGGACAACTTTCGGCTTGGTCCTTTCCGTTCTCCGGATTCGGTAAGTCACGTCGGAGAGGCGTTCTAGCATAGTATAAGGGCCTTCCCAGGGGCTCTGTAACTTCGGAGACTGTCCTTTCTTCCTCTGTGGGTTGTAAAGCCAGACTTGGTCTCCTTCCTTGAAGTCAACGTGGCTTGCCCTCATATTGTAACCGCGCTTCATGGCCTCCCCGGAGAACTTCAAGGCACCACGGACTTGATGGTGCACCTCTTCCAGCCGTTCCTCTAGTTGACGAGCAAAACTGGAGGCGTCCCTTGGAAGGCTTTCCCCAGGAGGCCTTCCTGTCAGTAGGTCCACCGGCAACCGCAGCTCACGTCCAAACATCAGCTTTGCCGGTGAATATCCCGTAGTTTCGTGGGCGGCAGACCTGTAGGCCATGAGGAGCGCAGGCAGCTTCTGATCCCATGAAGACTGATCATTGTTGCACTGCTTGGCCAACTCCTGGCCCAATGTCCAATTAAACCTCTCCACCATTCCATCTGACTGTGGGTGCAGAAGGGTGGTCCGGGTCTTCTTGATACCCAGGAGCTTGCAGCACTCAGCAAGGACTGTTGACTCAAAATTCCATCCCTGGTCGGAATGGAGCTCGTTAGGCACACCGAAGCGACAGAAGAACTCCTCCACCAATACCTTAGCGATGGTAGTGGCTTCCTGGTCAGGGATGGCGTAGGCTTCCGGCCACTTGGTGAAGTAATCCATTGTGACGCAGATGTACCTATTTCCGTTCGTCGTCAGAGGCAAGGGTCCAGCTATATCCACTGCCACCCGTTCCATGGAGGCTCCAACCTGCTATAATTGCAATGGGGCACGGTGACGCTTCTTGGGGCCCTTCTTTGCACAGCACACCTCACACGCGCGACACCATTCTTCCACATCTTTCCTCATACCAACCCAGTAGAACCTTTGGCGCAGGCGATTCAGTGTCTTCTTTACCCCAAGGTGTCCGCTGGTAATGCTGTCGTGCATTTCTTTCAAGACGCCTTCCCGGCACTTCATAGGTAGCACCGTGGACCAGTAGTGGTCAAGACCATCATGAGAGACCCAGCGTCGCTGCAACACCCCGTTGTCCATCCGAAGAGTGTCCCACTGAGTCCAGTAATTCTTGGTGGTAGGGCTTTCTCTCGAGATTACTTCCCACCCAGGTCGCGTTGACGACTGACTCAGCCACTCCATGATTGGTCTCAGATCTCGGTCCTCCTGCTGCAGTTTTCCCAAGTCTTCCCATGGCACTTCCGCTGTCTGTTCCACTGTAGTGCGGCGGCACATATTCTGGACGCTTTCCCTCTGGAGGCAATGTTGGCATTCAGGTAGGCAGGGGCGCCGGCTCAGGCTGTCCGCGTTACCGTGTGTTAGCCCAGATCGGTGCACAATAGTGTAGTGATGCTGCTCTTGTTTACCTATCCAGCGAGCGGAGGTGAAAGTTGCACCGTACAGGTAAGCATGGAAAAGGTCAAGGCTCTTGACTACTGCCACGAGTTCTTTCCGGGTCACGCAATAGTTTTTTTCGGCTGGGGTGAGCTTCTTGCTGAAGTAGGCCACAACCCGTTCCATGTCGGCACATACCTGGAACAGCACTCCACCAATCCCCTCATCACTGGCATCACAATCCAGTATAAAAGGCTTAGAGGGGTCTGGGTAGGTGAGTACGGGCGAGCTGATGAGGGCTTCCTTGAGCTTCTCAAAGGCAACCTGAGTTTCCGCTGTCCACTCAAACTTGCGCCCCTTCTTCGTCAGGAGGTGCAGTGGGGCAGCAATCGTAGCGAAGCCTTTTACAAACCTGCGGTAGTATGAGCACAACACGAGGAAGCTCCGCAGTTCCTTCACGTTGGTGGGTGTCGGCCAGTCCCTTACCGCAGCCACCTTCTCAGGATCAGTGCGTACTCCAGCCTCGCTCACGATGTGTCCCAAGTATTGGACCTCCCTTTGGAATAGGCAGCATTTCTTCGGGCTGAGCTTAAGGTGTGTAAGCTCTAAACCGGGCGAAAACCTCTGATAGCCTTTCCATCTCCTGCTCGAAGGTGTGGCCAAAGACAATCACGTCGTCGAGGTAGATGAGTGCCGTCTTCCAGTGAAGTCCCTCCAGCACCCTCTCCATCAGCCGCTCGAACGTGGCCGGCGCGTTGCAGAGGCCAAAGGGCATAACCTTAAACTGCCACAGGCCTTGACCGTAGGAGAAGGCTGTTTTCTCTTTGTCTTGCTCCGCCATTTTGACTTGGTGATACCCAGACTTCATATCCAGTGTTGAAAACCACTTGGAGCCCACCAAAGCGTCGAGCGTGTCGTCGATCCGTGGGAGTGGGTATGAATCCTTGATGGTGAGATCGTTGAGGGCTCGTTAGTCCACGCAGCACCTGAGGGAACCGTCCTTTTTCCTGACGAGCACTACAGCAGACGCCCACGGGGTGCTGGACCGCTCGATTAACCCCTGTTGCCGGAGATCATCCATTGGGTAGGCGGTGGCCGAAGTGATAGCGTACTGAACCCACATTCGCCGCGTGATGGACGACGCGGGTTCGAATCCTCACGCTACCACTCGGATTTTTCGGTCACCGCCAAGTGGCTTAAAACTACCCACATGCTGTCCTGAAGACCACCCATCAACCCGGACTCTAGAGGAAGCCGTCCAAGCGAATCAAGTACGAGTTCCGGGGGGCAGCATGAGCCAGTGCAAGATGGCGCCACTATAAACACTCGCCTGAGCCAGAACGGGCTGGGCCGACCATCAGGCCCCACCTGGAAGAAGCCTTGGGCCGACCATCAGGCCCCACCGGGAAGATGCCTACCGGCGCAATAGGCAACAACGTAAAAAAAAAAAAAAAAAAAAAAAAACCTCATCCATCTCCTTGCGACGGGCTGGTGCCATCCTTCGAGGAGCTTGCTTCACTGGGCGGTGGCTACCTGTGTCGATGTGGTGCTCTACCAGGTCCGTACACCCCAAGTCCAGGTCTCCTGTGGAAAACACATCTGCATTCCTCACGAGAAGCTCCCTGAGCTGTTCCACTTGAGGCTCCTCTAGACACTTGGAGCTCCTGTCAAACAGGTCGCGCAGGTAGTCGGGCAGCTCCTCCTGGGGCTTCGTCAGGGTTCTCCTGCAGACACAGGTTCTCGGTTCCTGGTCGATCTCTTGGCACAACCCCACCATGGTCCCTTGTTCTATTTTCTTCGGGCTGAAGGAGACATTGGCCACGACGACAGGCACTTCCGCTGCAACAGGGTCTACCAAAGTACTGCCTACAATCACCCCGTTTTCTACCGGGCATCGACTTCCACTCTCTAACACACACAGGCTAGCCGGGGGGGCACCCGTAATTTGACAGGGTAACAGCATCTCCGACCTCGGAGGAATAATGGTGGTGCGCTTGACCGTCACTGGCAGGTCTTCCTTGTTCACAGTCGTCAGTGGCACCCTCCTTCCTCCTACAGTCAGCTGCTTAGCGCGGAAGTCCAGCTCGCACCTGTGGGAGACAAGATAATCCATACCTAGGATGCAGGGGTCGTCCATGTCAGCCACATAGACAGAGAGGAACTCTTCCTTTCCTCCAAGCTCAAACTTCACGTCCACTGGGCCTCTGAGCTCTGCGTAGTGTCCTGTAACTCCGCACAGTCGATGAGGCGTCTTAAGAAGCCGACGATGACTCACCACGTCAGGCCGCACCAATGTGCGTTCCGAGCCTGTGTCGACGACCACAGGCCACAACACTCCGTCAACCTTGCCCTCCACTTGGCAGCTTGTCATGGTGGTTCTCCTGCACACTGATATCTTCGAGGCATGTACAGGACAGACTGGTCGCTGCTCCCGTGAACCAGTCCTTCTTAGTTTCCCGAGTGGTGGTCCCTCGTTGGGGGCACATGTTTCCCGGCATTCATTCTTCCAGTGCCCCTTTTCTCCACAGGTCCAGCACTTGAGTCCTTCCCTGTGCTTCTTCTTAGCGCCACCTTCATATTCCTTCTTCCTCTCATAGCATTCGTTCTCCTTGTGCCCAACCTTCTCGCAGTACCAGCACGTTCCTTGGAACCTGTCTGTGTCGCTGACAGCGCCCTTTCGTGCCCTAAAGCCAGAAGTCGAGTCGTCCCTGAAGCTTGACAAGCTAGACATAACAAAGGACTCAAACTCCATGGCACGTGCCAGAGCTTCCTGCATTGATGTTGGCTTAGCTTGGTTCACTTGTATCTTTAGCTGAGGGCTGTCCAGGGCATCGATGAATTGATCACGCAGCAAAACCGTCAGCAGGTCAGGGGTGGCACCTGGGTATGCCTTGTGCGCCATGCTCTCAAGGTCCTGAGCGAGTTCCTGAAGAGACTCGCCGCGCCTCCTGTTGCGGGTTCTGATACTAACCCTGAAGAGCTCGTTCTGGTGCTTGGTCCCAAATCGTTGCTCCAGCGCTTGCGCCAGGCCGCTGTAGCTGCCCTTTGTCGCATTGTCGAGCTGAGCAAGGACCTCCAGCGCCGCCCCTTTCAGACTAGTGGCCAGCTGTACCGCGCACTCTTGGTCATCCCATCCGTTCCGAGCTGCCAACAGCTCAAACTGAGCGCGGTAAGCCTCCCAGGAGACCTTGCCATCAAACTCCTGAGGCTTCTTTCTAACAGGCGAACCCAGCAGACTCATGGGGCTGGCGAAACTTCTTGCGGGGATAAACTCAGGCGAAACAGGGCTCAAACTACCCCGGACTTGCGTAGGAGAAGCATCTTGGGTACAACTAGCCCCTGCATGCACTGGCTGTCCGTTTCCAGCCAAGCAGTCTTCAAGGGCCTTCACTCTGTCACATACGTCACAAACTGCCTCTTCAGTACGGTTCACCTTTCCCTGCACTTCTAATATTTCTTTGTGTGTCGTCTCCCGTACCACCTCCATCTCTTGTTGAAGATTTGTGTGTTCTTTCTCCACTTCTATCAGGCGTTGTCCTAACTTCGTGGTCACATCAGTCATATCTCTTCGTACTGACTCACTTCCATCTTGTACTGCTTGTAGCTGTTGCTGTAATCCCGTGAAGCGATCTTCTAGCTGTTCTTTGACTTCTTGGAGTGTTCCTTCTTGTTGTTGCTGTGCTCTTTCTTGTTGTTCTTTGAGTTCTTGGAGTGTTCCTTCTTGTTGTTGTTGTGCTCTTTCTTGTTGTTGCTGTGCTCTTTCTTGTTGTTCTTTGAGTTCTTGGTGTGCTCTTTCTTGTTTCTCCCCCTGTAGTCTCAAAGCTTCCAAGAGTTCAGTCAACACGTCGTCCCTCTGGGCAGCTTGGGAACGAGTCTCCATGGCGAAAAAACAAATGCCTACACTCCTGACGCCAATGTTATGCCGGACGTATTACTTGGGTTCCGTGTCGCCGTCAGGAGACTCCGTGGGAGGGAGATATGTAAAGACCTTGCACAGCTTCTGTAGTTTAATATTCTTCCTTAGTAGTACAATTCACTCTGACTCGATCTTACCACTAGCTTACTATGACTGGGACTGTCCCCTCTCGCCCTCTTCTCCTATATATATCCAGAACAGTACAGTCTAGAACGTTACAGTATATTTTAGATCATACAAGAACATGTAGCAAAAATATGTGCGAGTTGGCAACACTTCCCGCCTGGCGCCTGACCGCTAGCCCCGCGGGGCGCGGACGACTCGCCTTGCTCCCCGCCCCCCTGCTCGCTCCTCCCGGAGCCTTCTAGAGGCCCATGGACGCCGGGGGAAGCTTCCAGCACAACAATAGATTTCAAAACTGGTGCTACAGTTTTAATTTTTTTCAGATCTTTGACACCTATCACACTCTCTTATCCACCTCATGACATCTTTTTTTAATTCCTAACCAATAAAACCTTTCAGTAATTTTCTTGACAGTTTTACTGATCCCCATGTGAGCTCCTCTATTGGAGTCATGAACATCTTGGAATACTTTCCTTTTCTCTTCCTCCGTGAGTATGGCATCTTTCAGCTGCACTGGACCTCCTTCCTTCGGTTGGTAGATGTACTGGAGCCGGTTCGGATCAGCATCTGAAAGTTTGAGTCATCATCATTATCATCATATGCAGCCTGAGTCAGACTCGCACCTCGTCATCGGTCTACCCATTTTCTAGTTCCACCTATTGATTCCTTTTCTGTTACTGCTTAGGTCCATCTGTTGTCAATTTCTTCTTTATAATGCCAAGAAAATCTTCTACTTTTGTCAGTTCTCTTATCCAGGAGACCATTTTCTTGTCTCCAAGTTATCCCAAATATTATCCTCTCCATTCCTCTTTGAGCACTTCTTAATTTTCGTTCAGTACCTTTTGTTATACAAAGTTTCACAGCAGTAAGTTAATATTGGCAGGACAGACACACTGGTTGTACACTTTTCTTTTTAGGGAAAGAAGTAGTTTTGTTTTCAGTGTTTATTTGTTTGTTTTTCTGAATGTACTCCAATCCATATATACTTATTCTTCACATAATTTCTCTGGACTGGTTTTGGTATAACTTGATAATCTGTTCCAAATACGAGTATACATATCCTTAAACTGCTCCTATCCCTTTGTCTTCAATCTTTATTTGTTGTGGTTGGAAAGGAAAGGGAATTTAAGATAAAGGGGTAGAGATGAATAGAGACCGTATGAGGGAAGCTTCTGAATTAAAGCTTTGTGCTAGACTCTTTCAAAAGCTTTTGGTGTGTCTAAGCCTTAGCAACAACAATACTTTACCGAATCTGCATACCTAAAGAGGATAACCAAGAATTAGTGAGAAACAAAATCTCGTCAGTAGAGAGACCAGAACGGAAGCCATACTGATGATCAGATAGAAGATTATGAGTAGGTAGATGTCGATAAATTTTATTTACTTATTATTTTACACAAGGGGCCAGCCAAGGGCACACACACAAAATAAAAAGATTCAGTCAGTTAGAGGAGGAGAATCGATGAAACGAAAAGCTTTAGACTCCACCCTATTAAGAAGCTGTGTATGAGTTGAACTATCCCACACATGAGACGCCTACTCCACACACAGACGGATAAGTCCTCTATATAGAGCAAGCAGTTGGTGGGGGGTAAAAAACTGGAGGAGACAAAAACAGAATGCCCAATTTCATAGAAGCTGTTTCAGTAAGAGAAAAATTATGAGGTTTCCAGGATGTCTAGTGTAGGAGAAGGATAAAGTTACATATAGGGGATAGTCGTTTGGAAGATTAAGTCAAGTAGATAAGTGGAGAAATTGAGTTTTTGAAGCATTGAACATCACAAGGTTCGTTCTGCCCCAGTTTGAAATAAGAGAAATATCACATTTGAGTTAGAAGTGTGAAGATTTTGACATTTCTATTGATTAAGGAGTTTTTAGCAGTCTTCTATGCAGAAATATATAGGGCATGCTTTTCAAGAGGTGGAAGGTTACCGTACCTTTTGTGAGCCGCCTCTCTATCACAGATAGCACGAAAGCAAGCTAAGTTAAACCAAAGATTTGTGAATTTTAAAGGCAATGTTACATCACGTAAAAGGGGTCATGGGTATATGGGGGACATTAGTATTAGAGGGGCACTGCCTTATATGGGCCAATTGGCCTTCTGCCGTTGCCTGTTTCTTAGGTTCTTATGTTAATTAACCTTCTCATGACTGTTACAAACATATGTTTTGTTATTGTGAATACTGTTTTGATATAACAAAATTCAAAATTCAAATTCCCTTTAATAGAATATATACCATACCAAGAGTTCTTATTTTCTCAACTGTCTATTATATATTTAAATGAAAAGAAAAGAGAGAAAAATTAAAATATAACAAAATTATACATACCATGGAGCTGAAAACGCTTAGCAAACCTAGAAAGAGAATATCTCTCCTTGGTGTTGAATCCTGCGTCCTCCCCATCCTTCAAAAAATTCCTGACATCAACCAGAGTGTATTTCTTTTGTACCTTAAAGAGATGGTGACATTAAATTTGTCAATAATCATATGGATGCATAAAATTGTCTTCTTTACTTTTATTCAACCCAAGATAATCAGTTTTAAATAGAAAAAAACAATCTCAATATATATATATATATATATATATATATATATATATATATATATATATATATATATATATATATATATATATATATATATATGCACACACACACACACACACATTTTTTTCTCAAGTGGCTTATATGGCATAGGAGAGGAAGTTAACAGCACATTCAGAAGAAAGTTATATGGAAAGTTACAGGAATCAGACATAATAAAAACATCATGAAGACCAGTTTTATTTCTGCTCCTTGCTCCACTTTCTCATATACTGAGGGACTATTTAGCACGCAGAAGCACATTTCAAACCATATATCAAGCGTATTAATGAAAAAAAGCTATATAAACACTGGCACAGGGAGTTCACACAATATTTCAGGCGTCGACAGCACAAGACCAGTGTTATTTCTGCTTCTTGCTCCTCTTTCTCATATACTGAGGCACTATTTAGGACCCAGAAGCACTTTACAAACCATATATCAAGCGTATTAATGAAAAAAAGCTATATAAACACTCTGGCACAGGGAGGTCATTGTCTCTGGAATGGAGGCATACATTCCTCGTTCTTTCTCTACTCCTCACGCTAAAAAGCCTTGGTTTAATCACGCTTGTTCTCGTGCTGTCAATGATAGAGAGGTAGCTCACAAAAGGTACCAGAGCCTTCAAACTAATGCTAATTATGAACTTTACATTTCTGCCCGAAATCGTGCCAAATCTATTCTCCGACTAACCAAAAATTCTTTCATTAATAGAAAATGTCAAAACCTTGCTTTCTCTAACTCTTCCCGTGACTTCTGGCATCTAGCCAAAAACATCTCCTCCAACTTCACTTCTTCATCTTTCCCTCCACTCCTCAGTCCTGACGGCAACACTGCCGTCTCATTTATCTCTAAGGCTGAACTCTTCTCTCAAACTTTTCTAAAAACTCCACTCTGGACGATTCTGGGCATATTCCTCCTACTCATCCCCCCTCTGACTCCTTTATGCCTGTTATAAAGATTCTTCAAAATGATGTTTTCTATGCCCTCTCTGGCCTCAATCCTCAGAAGGCTTATGGACCTGATGGAGGGCCTCCTATTGTCCTTAAAAACTGTGCCTCCGTGCTGTCACCCTGTCTGGTCAAACTCTTTCGCCTCTGCCTGTCAACATCTACCTTTCCTTCTTGCTGGAAGTATGCCATCATACAGCCTGTGCCTAAGAAGGGTGACCGCTCCAATCCCTCAAACTACCGTCCTATAGCTTTACTTTCTTGTCTATCTAAAGCTTTTGAATCAATCCTTAACCGGAAGATTCAAAAGCACCTTTCCACTTCTGACCTTCTATCTGATCGCCAGTATGGGTTCCGCAAGGGGCGTTCTACTGGTGATCTCCTAGCCTTCTTAACTGACTCTTGGTCATCCTCTCTTAGCCGTTTCGGTGAAACTTTTGCTATTGCGCTGGACATATCAAAAGCTTTTGATAGGGTCTGGCACAAATCTTTGCTTTTTAAACTACCCTCCTACGGTTTCTATCCTTCTCTCTGTACCTTTATCTCCAGTTTCCTTTCTGACCGTTCTATTTCTGCCGTGGTAGACGGTCACTGTTCTTCCCCTAAATCTATTAACAGTGGTGTCCCACAGGGTTCTGTCCTATCTCTCACTCTTTTTCTGTTGTTCATTGATGATCTTCTTTCCAAAACGAACTGTCCTATCCATTCCTACGCCGATGATTCCACTCTGCATTACTCAGCTTCTTTTAATAGAAGACCCACCCTTCAGGAACTTAACGACTCAAGGCTGGAGGCTGCAGAACGCTTACTATTATTTCCGATTGGGGCAAGAAGAACCTGGTGTCCTTCAACGCCTCAAAAACACAGTTTCTCCACCTATCCACTCGACACAATCTTCCAAACAACTATCCCCTATTCTTTGACAACACCCAGCTATCACCTTCCTCAACACTAAACATCCTCGGTCTATCCTTAACTCAAAATCTCAACTGGAAACTTCATATCTCATCTCTTACTAAATCAGCTTCCTCGAGGCTGGGCGTTCTGTACCGTCTCCGCCAGTTCTTCTCCCCTGCACAGTTGCTGTCCATATACAGGGGCCTTGTCCGCCCTCGTATGGAGTATGCATCTCATGTGTGGGGGGGCTCCACTCACACAGCTCTTCTGGACAGAGTGGAGGCTAAGGCTCTTCGTCTCATCAGCTCTCCTCCTCATACTGATAGTCTTCTACCTCTTAAATTCCGCCGCAATGTTGCCTCTCTTTCTATCTTCTATCGATTTTTCCACGCTGACTGCTCTTCTGAACTTGCTAACTGCATGCCTCCCCCCCCTCCCGCGGCCCCGCTGCACTCGACTTTCTACTCATGCTCATCCCTATACTGTCCAAACCCCTTATGCAAGAGTTAACCAGCATCTTCACTGTTCCATCCCTCACGCTGGTAAACTCTGGAACAATCTTCCTTCATCTGTATTTCCTCCTGCCTACGACTTGAACTCTTTCAAGAGGAGGGTATCAGGACACCTCTCCTCCTGTATTTGATCTTCCTTTCGGCCACCTCTTTTGTTTTACTTTAGGAGCAGCGAGTAGCGGGCTTTTTTTTTTATTATTGTTTTCTTTTTTTGTTGCCCTTGAGCTACCTCCTTTGTTGTAAAAAAAAAAAAAATATTTCAGGTGTCGACAGCACAAGACCAGTGTTATTTCTGCTTCTTGCTTCTCTTTCTCATATACTGAGGCACTATTTAGCACACAAAAGCACTTTACAAACCATATATCAAGCGTATTAATGAAAAAAAAAGCTATATAAACACAGTTCAGTGGGGTTTGTTCACCTTGGCGGTGTTGTTGAGAACCAAAAATGTCTTTAATACCTTATATACGCTAAGTTTACTGCACATATAACATTCCTTCGTGTGCACAAAGCAATAAGGCACCTTTAGCATTCTTATTTGAATATAAATAACCTAGCATACCTTCTCCATGATGCTGATTTTGGTCCCCTCGGAACTTCCCAGCGTCGCACTCTGGCACAGCTACGCCCCTCTTTCCGCGCATGCGCACAACACTCAATATCGCACTCTGGCACAGGCGCACTAAATTTCAGGACACCGGCCGGCTCGCAGGTCACGTAGTCCACTCTCTCTCCAATGCAGCCCCTCAGCTTCCCGCCGTTCGGAGTGGCGGCGACGAGAGGTGACAACTGGGTGCGCGGAGGAACGAGGAGTGTCACGTGTGGCGGCGGCGGGCACCGGGGTGGCGGGCTGGCTGGGCTCCACGTGGGGCCCCTGGCAAGGGCTCCTGAGGCCTGGTGGCGTCGTGGCGGAGCCGGTGGAGGCTGCAGGAGGCTGGGGAGCCGTCGGAGCCGCTCCCTTGGGTTCAGCTGTTGCTGGGGTCGGACCCATTAACCCCACCTCGTTGCCTCTCTCACCGCCTCCCTCTCCGCCATGCCGGCCGGCTTGCAGCCCACGTGGCCCGCCCCCTCCCCGCTGCGGCCCCTCAGCCTCCCGGCGCTTAGGGAGGCTTAAGCCAGCGGAGCACGACGGGAAGCTGGCATGTGAGGCCCAGTGTGAGATGCTAGCCGCTGCCCAGGGCTGGGGCGAGGATGAGAAGGCGCTGCAGTTGACAACAGCGCTACGGAGCTCAGTGGACGGGCCCGGCCGCTTGGCGGGGAGCGCCGAAAGGACCTTGGGGCGGCCTGACATGTTGGCCGCCATACGACTCCAGGACGCGCCACAGAGGCTGTGTGGCGTCACGGGGCACTGCGTGCAGTCTGAGGGCCTAGTGGAGGCTCGTATCGGCGTAGGCAGCACTGGGGAGCGCCGGCCGATGGACGTTGCCGATCGAGACGAGCCGTGCGTGCTAGGCCTCGACTACCTGCCGCAGGGCGAGGCCTGTGCCGACCGTGGACGGGAGCTGGAGAGGCTGCGCGGACATGCGCCTTTGCTCCAAGAGGTCGGCTGTGCAGTCGCGGTGGAGCGACTGCACCTTGCCCCCGGAACGGAGGCCGGGGTCGTGTGTTGCCGGTCGGGCGCGTTGCCAGCGGAAGACGCGGTGGAGTCTACGGAGGGCCTGCAGTTGCCTGATGGTGTGGCAGCCGGACGGAGTCTCGAAGGAGCGGGGGAGGAGTCAGTCACGGTGCTGGTGGCTAACTCCTCCGACGCGGCTCGGGAAGTACCCGCTGGTGCCAAGCTGGGCACCTGTGAGGAGGTGGAGCAGCAAGAGGAGGTGTCGGGGAGCGCGGAGTCGGCCGCTGTGAGGCCGCGGCCCGACTTCCTGGAGGACTTGGCGCACCGGAGCGCCGCTCACCCGACGGAGGCGCAGACGGAGGTGCGCCACACCCTGGTTGGGTGCGCGGACGAGTTCAGCGAGGGTGGCTTGGGCCTGCTGGGCCGCACGGGCTTGGTGAAGCGCAGCGTCAGCGCGGGGAATAGTGCGCCCACCTAGAGCCCGCCCCGACGTGTCGCGCCGGCCAGGCGGGAGGAACTGCAGAGCGCCGTCAACAAACGGGCGGCGCAGGGGGTGATTGAGCTGAGAGACAGTCCGTGGCCCTCAGCGGTAGTCCTGGATACGAAGAAGGACGGCGCGCAGCGCTCCTGTGCGGATTGCCGGGTGCTGAGGGACGAGACTGGCCAGGACTCTCACCCCCTGCCGTGGACCGACGACGCGCTGACGAGGGCCTTGGAGTTCGGGGCCTTGACGACGACCAGCGACCTAGGGGCGGCCGTCCATGACCTTCGGGGCCGGATGGCGAAGGTGAAGATGAAGGCAACGTCGATGAAGGCGAGCCCGGAGGGTCTCCATGGCTCGCGCGGGGGCTGTGGCGAGCAGGGGCACAGGCGCAGTCGGTGCCCGGGGGAGCGAAGGACGCGTTCCCTTGACCGGCCGAGCCCCGATGCCCACCAGCCTCGCTGCAAGGACTGTGGCCAGTCTGGCCACCGCTCGAGCGCCTGCCCCAGGGCCAGGGACGCGGCGCGGGCGGGAAGCGCGGACGGGCTGGAGAAGGGGGTTGACTTCCAGCCGTCTCCCGCCCTCAGGCCCCACTTTGTGTAAGCTGCCGCCGCCCGACCAGCGCGTTGCCAGTGGGAGGATCAGCGGTTGTAGCCACGACGCGTGACAGTGGACACCGGGGGCTGAGGAGTGCTCGGCGCGGCCTGACCCGGGGAAGTGTGTGCTGCTGGAGGGGCCAGTGGAGGCTCGTATCGGCGTAGGCAGCGCTGTGGAGCGCCGGCCGATGGACGTCGCCGATCGAGACAAGCCGTGCTTGCTGGGCCTCGACTACCTGACGCAGGCCAGTAAGGCTTGTGGTGGCCTCGGACGGGAGCTGGAGAGGGTGACCGGAGAGGTGCCCTTTGCTTCCAGGAGGTTTTCAAGCATGGCTGCGTGGGGAGGTAGTCACAGCTGGGCGAGAGCACCTTGCCCGAGGGTGGAGGCCAGGAGCCGGTGTCGACCGTCCCGAGTGTTGCGTGGTGCGGATGGCGTGAAGAGCCAGCCCACTGAGGACTGGCGGCTGGTCGACGGCGTGGCTGACAGGCGGAGCCCCTTGGTGGCGCGAGAAGGGACTGTGGACAAGCGCGGTGTGTTAGAAAAGCGCTGGGTGGCCTCGAGCGGAGTGGGCGGTGACTCGTGGGTAGTGTTAGTGCCCCGAGCCTTGCGTGGTAAAGTTCTGAGGGAGTAGCATGACGGAGTTACCAGTGGCCACTTGGGCGAGAAAAAGATCCTGTGCCGTCTGCGTCAACGTTTCTACTGGGTGGGCATGCGTACTGACGTGTCAGAGTGGTGTAGAGCGTGTGACGTGTGCAGTGCAAAAGAAGGGCCCCGCCAAGAGAAACCGAGCCCCGTTACAGGTGTATTGTGTGGGGGCGCCTATGGAGCGGGTGGCTGTGGACATTGCCGGTCCGTTGCCTCTCACGCCACGGGGTAACCGATACATCTGTGTGGTGATGGACTATTTCACCAAGTGGCCCGAGGCGTATGCGCTCCCTAACCATGAGGTCGAGACCGTGGCGGGCGTGATGGTGAACGAGTTCTTTACTCGGTTCGGAGTGCCCGCGGAGCTGCACTCTGACCAGGGCCGTGAGTTTGAGTCCCGTGTGTTCCGAGAGTGTTGCGAGTTGTTGGGGGTGCGCAAGACCCGGACGATGCCCCTCCACCCGCAGTCTGACGGCATGGTGGAACGCTTCAATCGGACGCTTGCGCAACAGCTGGCCAAGTATTGCGGGGAAGGCCAAAAAGACTGGGACGTCAAGCTCCCCACTATGCTGATGGCGTATCGGTCCGCTGTGCATGAGGCAACGGACTGCACACCCGCCCGCCTCATGTTCGGCCGGGAGCTCAGGCTACCAGTGGATTTGGCCACGGGGCGGCCTCCCGACGTGAGCTTGCCCACCGTCACCTCTGGCTTCGCAGCGGCACTGCAGGAAAGCCTGGCTGAGGTGCATCGACGCGTGCGGGGCAAGCTCAAAGTGGTAGGCCAGGCCATGAAGGAGATGTACGACCGGCGCATGAGGGACGTGAGGTACTCCGTGGGTGACAGAGTGTGGCTGCATAACCCCCGCCGGAAGCGAGGGCTCTCGCCAAAGCTACAGAGCCCCTGGGAGGGGCCGTACACGGTGTTAGCAGTCCTCTCAGACGTCACCTACCGGATTCGACGGGGTCGGAAGCGCCCGTCTGTTGTCCACGTGGACCGGTTGTGGCGTTAGTCGCGTTACCACGGTCCAGGGCGCTACTCCTGGGGCCAGGGCGAAGAAGAGGAGAACGTGAGCCCCAGCAGCAGCGAAGGGGACGTGTCAGAGGTCGACCAAGAAGCGGACGAGCACTTGGGCGGTGCGGGCGTAGCGGCAAACGTCAGAGGCGACCCCGAGGAGGAACTTGGGGCTGCTGACGCCTCTCTGGGTGCCGCGGCCTACCTGCCGCCGCCCGCATCTCCCCAGCGGCGCCCTCGGCGAGAGAGGCGACGGTCCGGATGGTTAAGAGACTTTTGCGACGTGCCGGAGGACTGATTTACTTTTTCATTTTGTGTGTTGAATGTTGGGGCAGTCGGGTCGACTGTTTTGTAGGGGGGGATAGTGTTACGCCAGGGGGTATATTTTATGTTATTTGATGTGTCTGTTTTGTAGGGGGGGATAGTGTTACGCCAGGGGGTATATTTTATGTTATTTGATGTGTCTGTTTTGTAGGGGGGGGGGATAGTGTTACGCCAGGGGGTATATTTTATGTTATTTGATGTGTATTTGTGTATTTGTGTGGGGGGGTGCTAGTTTGTGGCGCGGAGGGCTGTGATGGCCGGGGCGGGGGTGCATTGCGGCAGCCCGGCCGGGGAGGGGGGGGGGGAGAGAGTTGAGCTGCGGTAGACGGGAGACGTGCTGCCCGCTGTTGTGTGCCCTGCCCGTAGTAGCGTGCCCTGTGTTGTGTCTGCCCCCCTCTGTGTACTGGGAGTACTGTGCCTTGTGAACCAGTGTTTGTACGGTGTTGGAGCTGTCCATTAAAGAAGAAAACCTACGTTGTGAGCCTCTTTGCCCTGCCTTGCTTGCCTCGTGGTGTGTTGGCGGCCCCGGGGAGTGACGGTGTGGTGTGTCTCACTGTTCTGGGTGTTCACGACCTGCGTGTGGTGGTCTGCGGTTGAGGTGCCACCGCCTCCCCGTGCTGTGGAGTGTGTTCAGCGAGGGTGGTGGCGTAACAGTACAGTCTAGAACGTTACAGTATATTCGATCATACAAGAATGAACATGTAGCAAAAATCTGGGCGAGTTGGCAACACTTCCCGCCTGGCGCCTGACCGTGCCCCGCGGGGCGCGGGCGGGCCCTTGCTCCCCGCCCCCCTGCTCGCTCCTTCTGGAGTCTTCCAGAGGCCCATAGATCCCGGGGGAAGCTTCCAGCACAACAATATATAAACATCGGTAATTGTGGAGATTCACTACGTGCCTCCAAAATACGATACTACGCCTCCAAATTATACTTAAGGGACGAAATACATGTCCCTTAACCATAATATGACGGCGGAAAAACTTAAAAGTAAAGAAAAAGTGGTAAAGGTAGTGAAAATGCATATTATTCATACGCGCGCTGTTTTGGTGTCGGCGGCGGTGGCAGTGTTGCCAACGATCCGGTTAGCGACGGTACGCTAGGTTAGCGATGGTACGCTAGGTTAGCGATGGTACGTTTAGTTAGCGATAAGCCCACGTCCACCACGCGTGGTTATTTTTTTTTTTTTTAGAACACGCACCTTTACCTAATACTATACCCGGCCCAAACCTTCACAAAACGCTTTGGGTAAGGGTGCGTGTTCTAAAAAAAAATAACCATGCGTGGTGGACCCACAGAGTTATATACTAGAGCATGGATTCTTGCAAGTGTATTTCCTTGACTGATTGTAGGAGTTGAGTAGCCCTGTACTAGAGGGTTCAACTCCAATCTCTCGCCACGGTGAGAGGTGAAGCCACTGCTCCTGCCTGTAACCATAGAGTTATATACATAGAGGGTTTCCAGAGCCTGGATTTTGAAGCAACTGGCGGCCATCTTAGGGTGACGGATGGCAAGACAGAGACAAATTTAACATCACATAGTTATGTCTACTACTGCTATTATCAAGTTACCAGCACCTCGGCGATC
Organism: Eriocheir sinensis; assembly: GCF_024679095.1. Lineage (NCBI taxonomy): Eukaryota > Metazoa > Arthropoda > Malacostraca > Decapoda > Varunidae > Eriocheir > Eriocheir sinensis. Next base: position 3,314,047 of record NC_066534.1, read on the forward strand.
CTCTGTCAGATAGATTGTTATTTTCTTGTCCATTTTTTACACCTTGATTATTGTTACATTGGTACATGTCATATACCATCTGAATCGGAAAAATGTGCTGAATTTGAAACTGTAAATAAAAATGTAATGCATTAAAAAGTACATAAATGACAAGGAGTTGAAGCAAAAAAAATGAACAAAAATGTTTATACACTAACATAATCTTTTATCATTATTTTATTGTAGGTATACCCAATTGCAATAAATTTATGATCATGATATGCAGCAATGTCTCATCAACACGATGATCGGCTCAGTTTTTCAGAATATCATAATGGTGGCTAGCAGTGGTGGGCACCGATCACTTTTTTGCTGTTCCGATCCCCGATCATCCGATCAGTTTGGGCAACTGATCCGATTCCGATCATCCGATCTTTTTTTAAGTACTGCTGTTCCGATCACCATTCCGATCATCCGATCATTAAAACTTATAATAATTACTATTATTTTTTTTAAATAATAGTTACAAGAAACACCTATTTTAGGCGTTCTTTAAGAAATAATTTCAAATAAGTAATAACTTAATTATTTGCTTATAAATATCTTTATTTTTCCTTTTTCTTTTGGTATACAGGACATGATAAAGAAAAAAAGTGATCTTAACTTTTTATTTTAGGCATTTATTTAAGTCTACTCTTTTTATTCAATTTCTGAAAGTATGAAAAAGGAATCATGTTCGCTATTTTAACTTTTGTTTGAAGTTGATTTAGATTTTTGACAAACATTTTTAAGTTTTTTTCAATATTTTATCATCGATATCTAGGAAATATTTTTTTACTATTCTATAAAAAACGAGCGATAGTGATCATTAATCTCCTATTCTTCCTGATTAAATAGCTTTCTGAATAAAAGATATTGGTCAATAAATAAATTAGTTATAAGAAGAACATAAGCAATAAGGTTTTGATTTTAAGTGAGCCGGTGTTGTGTCATCTGCCATCCACGAATCCGAAGACATTCCATCCTGATCTGCGCATGCGCGGAACCCAATGTTTACAAACACAGTGTTGATATCGGAGTTTGTCCAGGCAACATGGCGGCAAGACAGCATGGCAGCTTTTATTGGAAAATGGCTAAATTCAAGAATGACATGGACCCCATAATTCAGATAGCCTACCATTAAATGGAGAGAACCCGAGAAACATGATCATCAATCAGAAGAGAGTGTAGGTTATCTCATTTATCACATATACTGATGTACAAGGGGTGCAGGTTATCTCATTCATCATATTTACCGACGTACAAGGGGTGCAGGTTATCTCATTTATCACATTTACCGACGTACAAGGGGTGCAGGTTATCTCATTTATCACATTTACTGACATACAAGGTTTCAGGTTATCTCATTTATCACATTTACTGACATACAAGGTTTCAGGTTATCTCATTTATCACATTTACCAACATACAAGGGGTTTGGGTTATCTCATTTTTCACATTTACTGACATACAAGGGTAGGCGGTGGCTGAGTGATTAGCGTGCGGGGCCAGCATTCATCATGCCATGGACAATGTCGATTCGAATCCTCACGCTACCACCAGGGATTTTTTGTCACCGCCGAGTGGCTTAAGACTATCCACAGGCTGTCCAGAAGACCACCTATCATCCCGGATTCTAGAAGAAACCGTACAAGCGAATCAAAAATGAGTTCCAGGGGGCAGCATGAGCCAAGCATAACTAGCGCCACTATTAAAATTGCCTGTGCCATGACGGACTTGGGCCGACCACCAGGCCCCTGAAGAAAGCCTACCGGCGCTATAGGCTGAGATGTAAACAAAAAAGAAGTTACCTCATTTATCACATTTACCGACATACAAGGGGTGTAGGGTACCTCATTTATCACATTTACCGACATACAAGGGGTGTAGGGTACCTCACTTATCACATTTACCGACATTCAATGGGTGTAGGGTATCTCATTCATCACATTTACCGAGATACAAGGGATGCAGGTTATCTCATTTATCACATTTACCGACTTATAAGGGGTTTAGGTTATCTCATTCATCACATTTACCGACATATAAGGGGTGTAGGTTACCTCATTGATCACATTTACCGACATACCAGGGGTTCAGGTTATCTCATCACATTTACCGACGTACAAGGGGTGTAGGTTACCTCATTGATCACATTTACCGATATGCAAGGGGTGTAGATTATCTCCTTTCTCATATTCACCGACATACAAGGGGTGTAGGTTATCTCATTTCTCACATTTACTGACATACAAGGGATGCAGCTTATCTCATTTCTCACATTTACCGACATACAAGGGGTGTGGGTTATCTCATTCATCATTTTTACCGACATACAAGGGGTGTAGGTTATCTCATTTATCACATTTACCGACATACAAGGGGTGTAGGTTATCTCATTTATCACATATACTGACATACAAGGGGTGTAGGTTATCTCATTTATCACATATACCGACATACAAGGGGAGCAGGTTATCTCATTTATCACATTTACCGACATACAAGGGGAGCAGGTTATCTCATTTATCACATTTACTGACATACAAGGGGAGCAGGTTATCTCAGTTATCACATTTACTGACGTACAAGGGGTGTAGGTTACCTCATTTATCACATATACCGACATACAAGGGGTGTAGGTTATCTCATTTATCACATTTACCGACATACCTCATTTACTGACATACAAAGGGTGCAGGAAGAAACTTTCATATTTCAAGCAATTTTCAAATTCAAAACATTAGTCAACATTTACTTTTAAAAAGATTATAAAAAAACTCAGGTGGGACATATCGCGATAGGCAGTCGACAAAGACACGGTACCGTGTCGCAATGGACATGTTTCCGGTTCTGGGAAGAGCCTAGAAATGCATTGTGCCACGTACCAATGATCAGAGACACGCCAATCCTCGTCGACGGACCGACTCGGTCTAGATCGGCTAGATTTCGATCGCCGATAGAGTCGGTCTGTCGGCATCCTGCTACGGGCCGCCAATAGGCTTAGCCCGTGCTCCCCCGCGCAGGGATGGAGCATTTTTGCACTCTTAACTCTTAGGACAAGGGCCCGTTTCCCCTAGTGATACTAGGGGATAAATCTTTGAGGAGGAGGAGGAGGTACCAATGATAATTAACGTAGTGCACATATTACGTCCTATAAATCGCTAGTTGACTGGATATTGGAGAGATATCTCAAATTCTTCTCATCTCACGGGGATAGGCCACCATTAGCTCGTGACGTCATCAGGCTGAAGCGGAGTACAGCAGACGACAGTACCAGTGTTGTGTCCATTGTTTTTAATCAGCTATGGCCACTCCAGCTCCAAACTGCGCCCAACAGGTATGTTATAGGTGCTTACAGAACACCTTAAGAGTGTTGGAAATATGTTATATTATTAAAATGGGAGTGAAATCAATCGATTCGCCTCTGCTCTGCAGAAAATAGTTGAGTTCACGATTAAAAGTTACTCCGAGGGGGAACTATAGAGAATAATCAAGGTTAAATTTATATTAGTATTATGGAAACTTACCTAACCTAACCTAGAGAAAACAATGGCTCTGGAACGTCAGAGAGAGAGAATCAACGCCTGAAGATGAATAAGAAGAAAACGAATGTAGATCAATATTTTATAATCAGAGGACGTGACAGTAGAGAGAATAGTTGAGTTCACGATGAAAAGTTAGTCCGAGGGGAAACTAAAGAAAATTACTTCAGGATTCACTAGCACAGACCGAAATATCTTACGTGGAGTAATTTTGTCCGTTTATATTATATATATATATATATATATATATATATATATATATATATATATATATATATATACTCTTAACATTAACACGAATCACCAACGACTGCTAGACACTAGAAACATACACGGCAACACGAAATCTAGGAGTAACACAAAGTTGGCGGCCTGCTGACTGCATCGTGACATCACTACCAATCAGCACCCGTTTCCAGGTCACGTGATTTTTCCTCAACTTTAATACATATTTTATACCACATTTACTATTTTACATGAAGAAAAAATAGTACCATAGCTGAATTTAGGGCCTATTTTATCCATACAGACAGAATTTGAAATAAATATGTTGACCGGAAACATGTCCATTCATCCACCCTTTGTTTGTAAACAAATCCCGCGCATGTGCAGATTGGATGGGATGTCTTAGGATACGTGGATGGCAGATGACACCGCACAGGGTAGGACACGTAGCAATGGGTTAAGTTGAATAAGTTCAGGTTCAACAAAGACATAGGCAAGAATTGGTTTACCAACAGTGGTGGATGAGTGGAACAGACGTAGAAGTCATGTGGTGAGCGCCAACACGATAGATACATTCAAGAAAAGGTTAGATAAGTTCTTGGATGGGAGGGGTATGGGGCGTTAGTTTGGTTCCGTCTCGCGAGACCTCCTTCCTCCTCCTCCTCTTGTTGCGGGGGGAGCCCGACGGGTGGGTTGGGGGGGTCGAGGGAAGGCAAACCCCTCCCCCCGGTTAAGAAGGAGGTGGGATTGAGGTCGAGTCGGGGCGAGGCCCCCCATTTCAGCTTAGGTCTTGTTGGTTTCCTGAAAAGTAACTGACGCTGCTGCCATTAGAGGGTGGTAACACTGTAGCAGAAAATGCATAACTGACAACTGGGGCAGGCCACTCGGTTACTGGAGTGAGCGGAAGCCCACTACTACAGCCCACACCACACTGTCATGGCGTCGTGTAACGAGTCCCGCCAAGCAAATAAAGCGACTTTGCGCCTGCGAGTCTCGTTCACGATGCTTTACCAGGACTAAATAAATTAACGATGAATAATTATCGCTTAATTTTATAAATAAAGACGCTTATTGAAGTAACTATTTAGCAACGTGTATAAAAATAATTGTAAGAAGCCCGCAGTCACTTGTTGCCATGACAACGTTGACCACTTTCTTTACTGTGATCGGTGATCGAAAGTTAGTTTGTGAAGTTCCGATCTCCACAGTCCGATTATCTTTTACAAAGATGATCCAATCATTGCATTCCGATCGCCAAGTGCTGTTCCAATCAGATCGGAAGATCGGACGATCGGACTGATGATCGGAAGTGCCCAGCTCTGGTGGCTAGCTAATAGTGGTTAAGTGTAAACATGTGGAAACATGGAAAGGTCGCCAATCCGTCACCCTATGGCGGCCGACCACAGAGTTACAGGCAGGAGCAGTGGCTTCACCTCTCACCGTGGCGAGAGATAGGAGTTGAACCCTCTAGTCTAGTCTATAACTCTGTGCCTGTAACTCTGTGGTCGGCCGCCATAGGGTGACGGATTGGCGACCTTTCCATGATTCCACATGTTTACACTTAACCACCATTAGCTAGCCACCATTATGATATTTTGGAAAATTGAGCCGATCATCGTGTTGATGAGACATTGCTGCATATCATGGTCACAACTTTATAGCACTGAGGTAGCCTATACCTACAATAAAATAATGAGAAAAAAATATGGTAGTGTATAAACATTTTTGTTCACCTTTTTTGCTTCAACTCTTTGTCATTCATGTACTTTTTATTCCATTAGATTTTCGTTTACAGTTTCAAATTCAGCACATCTTTCCGATGCAGATGGTATATGACATGTACCAATGTAACAATAATCAGTGGGAAAAAATGGAGAAGAAAATATCAAGTCTATTTGACAGAAGATCGCCGAGGCGCTGCTAACTTGATAATAACAGTAGCAAACATAACTAAGTGATGTTAAATTTCTCTTTGCCTCGCCATCCGTCACCCTAAGATGGCCGCCAGTTGCTTCAAAATCCAGGCTCTGGGAACCCTCTATGTATATAACTCTGTGGGTGGACCTGGGCCCGTATCCTCACGAGCTATTAACTTTTACCCTTAAAGTTACTATCAAAGTTAATAGTTTTAATTTATTAAGAGTAATAGCTATCCTCGTCAACTTTGAGTGTAAGTATTAGCAAATCCTGGCTCCTATTATCTTCTTCTTCTTCTTCTTTATGGCGGGCTCGTTGCTAAGGACGCCTCTATGCAAAACGTAAACATCCGACATGAATTAAGTAAATATTTCAATAGAAAAATAAAGAAAATATGTATAAATGTACAACAAAAACATAATACATGGCAAACACAAGAAAATGTTGAGTTTTGTGGCAGATAGAAGCAGCCTCAAAGGCTGCTTTTACTTCGTCACTCGTCAATAACCTTATCTCCCCTCCTTCGTCACAACTTGCTCTGCTGAGATCACCGCACCATAACCACGTCGTCTGCCATAATGAGCACATCTACGGGCTGGAGAACCAGCGCAGAAAAGGAGTAAGTTTAATTGGTCGCCAGATGAAACGGTCTTCTTACATCAAATTCATGAAAAAAGACGTATAATCAGAGGGTGTTATGGGAAGAGCATCACCTCTGAGGATAAGAAGAGAGCGTGGACTGAAGTGGCAGAAGCTGTAACAAGGTTGGTAATCACATAGTCATGGTTCACTTAGCTTACAAACTAACCTAACCTAATCAATTGGGTATTTTTTGCATAATAACACAACCACTGACCTTCCAAACAGAACATACCTTTTCATTCTGTATCTGAATAGTTTCATTATGACCATTTCTGCCACAACCCCCTCTCCCTCAACAACCTAACATAACTAAACCTAACCATGCCAAACCTGCCCCGTCCTGCCGAACACATCCTAACTTAACATGCCAAGTTTGTTGGGGGGAAGAGGGGGTTGGTATAGATAGTTAAGGCATATTTGCCCTATTTTTTTATTCTTTATTTTTTTTTTATTATTTTATTTTATTGTGGGGGGGAGGGGGGGGTAGGCATGCCAGACTATGGACACTTTTACAAGTACTTTATGTCAAGACTATATGGAAATAGGTAGGTGTCGTGAGAATGGTAAAGTAAGATTAAAATAGTATATTTATAGCATTGGTCAAACAGATTATGGTGATATAATGTTAGATTGGAATGTACTGAAGATAATGAAATTAAGGTTAACGCGTTTATTTTTTTTATTTTTTTGTTACATATTCACATATTCATGATTCAAGTAACTTGCAAACTCAGTCCAAGGCTGGATGTTGCGCCTACGTGCGCAACGACATCACTTGCTCTCGTGCCCACAACCTTGATTCTTCAGAATTTTCCACCATCTGGCTAAGACTTCATTGTCATTCTATTACTAAATACATCTGTGCTGTTTACCTCTCACCTAACTCTACTAACTATGTAAAATTCTTTGACTATTTGAACTCTAATGTAGACCACATCTTGACCCACTCTCCCTTCGCTGAAATCTCCATCCTAGGAGATTTCAATGTTCACCACCAGCTTTGGGTTTCATCCTCTTTCACTGACCAGCCTGGTGAACAAGCCTACAACTTAACTATCCTCAACGACCTAGAGCAGTTGGTCCAGCGCCCTACACGTATTCCCGACCGTCTTGGAAACAGGCCCAACATTCAAGACCTCTTCCTTAGCTCAAACCCTTCTGCTTATTCTGTCAAACTGTTCTCTCCGTTAGGCTCCTCCGATCACAATCTTATTTCTGTATCCTGTCCTATCGCTCCTGTACACTCTCTGGACCCGCCGAAGAGGCGATGCTTCCGGTATTTTGCTTCAGGTCGGTGGAATGACCTGAGGATGTTCTTTTCCGATTTCCCGTGGAATGATTACTGCTTCCAGGATGGAAACCCCTCTGTGTGTGCTCAGCGCATCACAGAGGTGATTGTCTCTGGAATGGAGGCATACATTCCACGTACTTTCTCTACTCCTCACGCTAAAAAGCCTTGGTTTAATCACGCTTGTTCTCGTGCTGTCAATGATAGAGAGGCAGCTCACAAAAGGTACCAGGGCCTTCAAACTAATGCTAACTACGAAATTTACATTTCTGCCCGGAATCGTGCCAAATCTATTCTCCGACTAACCAAAAACTCTTTCATTAATAGAAAATGTCAAAACCTTGCTTTCTCTAACTCTTCCCGTGACTTCTGGCATCTAGCCAAAAATATCTCCTCCAACTTTACTTCTTCATCTTTCCCTCCACTCTTCAGTCCTGACGGCAACACTACCGTCTCATCTATCTCTAAGTCCGAAATCTTCTCTCAAACTTTTTCTAAAAACTCCACTCTGGACGATTCTGGGCATATTCCTCCTACTCATCCCCCCTCTGACTCTTTTATGCCTGTTATAAAGATTCTTCAAAATGATGTTTTCCATGCCCTCTCTAGCCTCAATCCTAAGAAGGCTTATGGACCTGATGGAGTGCCTCCTATTGTCCTTAAAAACTGTGCCTCCGTACTGTCACCCTGCCTGTCAAACTCTTTCGCCTCTGCTAGTTAACATCTACCTTTCCTTCCTGCTGGAAGTATGCCTTTGTACAGCCTGTGCCTAAGAAGGGTGACCGTTCCAATCCCTCAAACTACGGTCCTATAGCTTTACTTTCTTGTCTATCTAAAGCTTTTGAATCAATCCTTAACCGGAAGATTCAAAAGCACCTTTCCACTTCTGACCTTCTATCTGATCGCCAGTATGGGTTCCGCAAGGGGCGTTCTACTGGTGATTGTAATGTGTATATTATAATGTACATGTGTATGTATGACTGTACGTGTGGCGACACCCGGTCGGTGTCGCACAACAGGATGTCTAACAACACGTCGTGCTTTTGGCCGTGGGAAGCTGTGATGAACTGACACTAATATCAGCAAATGATGACTTTCATCAACAGTCATCAACCGGAACCCACACCCTTCCGGACGAACTACAAGCAAATAAAACGGGCGAACAACGCGGAGAAGGGAGAGAAGACGGGTGACGGGCAGGCGAGCGGTGCTCTGCCGCCCCGCGCCCTGCAGCGGTGTGGCTGTCTCTGATTTCGTGCGTCTCGCTCACGTAAACTGTAAACCTTATGTAGTACAACTGTTAATATAGTTAAAATACATTTGGTATTTGTATTAACCTGAGAGAGAGAACTAAAGTGAACTAAATTGAACTCATAACGGCTACCGCTCGGCCACACATCACTTAACTAAAAGGCTATTGTGTTGTCTCAACCACTTCAGTCAACTGGAGAACGCAGGCAACGGGACACCGGACCTGACATGAGACAGCAGTTCGCGCCTTAAACTTAAACGTAACACGTTACATTAACCACGTTAAAAATGACGCTTAAACATCGTTAACATGATCTCCTTGCCTTCCTAACTGACTCTTGGTCATCCTCTCTTAGCCGTTTCGGTGAAACCTTTGCTATTGCGCTGGACATATCAAAAACTTTTGATGGGGTCTGGAACAAATCTTTGCTTTCCACACTACCCTCCTACGGTTTCTATCCTTCTCTCTGTATCTTTATCTCCAGTTTCCTTTCTGACCGTTCTATTTCTGCTGTGGTAGACGGTTACTGTTCTTCTCCTAAACCTATTAACAGTGGTGTCCCACAGGGTTCTGTCCTATCTCCCACTCTCTTTCTGTTGTTCATTGATGATCTTCTTTCCAAAACTAACTGTCCTATCCATTCTTACGCCGATGACTCCACTCTGCATTACTCAACTTCTTTTAATAGAAGACCCACCCTACAGGAACTTAACGATTCAAGGCTGGAGGCAACAAAACGTTTGGCCTCAGACCTTAGGTACTATTATTTCCGATTGGGGCAAGAGGAACCTGGTGTCCTTCAGCGCCTCAAAAACACAGTTTCTCCACCTATCTACTCGACACAATTTTCCAAACAAGTATCCATTATTCTTTGACAACACTCAGGTATCACCTTCCTCAACACTAAACATCCTCGGTCTATCCTTAACTCAAAATCTCAACTGGAAACTTCATATCTCATCTCTTACTAAATCAGCTTCCTCGAGGCTGGGCGTTCTGTACCGTCTCCGCCAGTTCTTCTCCCCAGCACAGTTGCTATCCATTTACAGGGGCCTTGTCCGCCCTCGTATGGAGTATGCATCTCATGTGTGGGGGAGGGTCCACTCACACAGCTCTCCTTGACAGTGAAGTCAAAGGCTCTTCGTCTCATCAGCTCTCCTCCTCATACTGATAGTCTTCTCCCTCTCAAATTCCGCCGCCATGTTGCCTCTCTTTCTATCTTCTATCGATATTTTCATGCTGACTGCTCTTCTGAACTTGCTAACTGCATGCCTCCCCCCCCTCCCGCGGCCCCGCTGCACACGACCTTCTAATCATGCTCATCCTTATACTGTCCAAACCCCTTATGCAAGAGTCAACCAGCATCTTCACTCCTTCATCCCTCACGCTGGTAAACTTTGGAACAATCTTCCTTCATCTGTATTTCCTCCTGCCTACGACTTGAACTCTTTCAAGAGGAGGGTATCAGGACACCTCTCCTCCCGAAATTGACCTATCTTTTTGGACACTCCTTTGACCTCTGTTCGGGAGCAGTGAATAGCGGGCTTTTTTTTATTTTTCTATTTACGCCCTTGAACTGTCTCCTTAGCTGTAAAAAAAAAAAAAAAAAAAAAACTAACCTAACCTCGTCAAATGGGTATTTTTGTATACGAACACAACCACAGAGTTTCCAAACAGAACACACTTTTTCCTACTGCACTACGACTACATGACCATTTTTGCTGCAACCCCCGCTCCCTCAACAAGCTAACATAACTAAATCAACTCCTGCTAAACCTGTCCTACCTAACACGTCATAACCTAACATGGTAGGTCCCCAAGTTTGTTAGGGTGGAAAGGGGGTTAGTATAAGAAAGTCATATCATATTTACGTGTTATTTTATTTATTCCTTATTTACATTTTTTTTGTGTGTGTGTTTGTTGGGCATGCCAGACTCTCAACACTTTTACAAGTATTTTATGTTAAGACTATATCGGAATAGGTAGATTTGATGAGAATGGTAAAGTAAGATTAAAATATTATTTTGATAGCATTGGTCAAACAGTTTATGGTGATATAATGTTGGGTTAGAAGTACTCAAAAGAATGGAATTAAGATTAATGCTTTGAATTTTTTTTGTATAGCTGTATTGTGTAATATCATCCTACTTAGAGAAAAGCATTTTAGAAAAGTAGGTAATGAAAAGTAGTATTTATGGCCATGTTCATAACAACTAAAAAGTTAATGTCTTATGGTGCATATAAATAAAATACCGGTACTGATTTAGCTTTCCATCACAGCATGTATTAAATGTTATTGGAGAAGGTATGGGAAATAAATAGCATGCCATAGTGAAACGATTAAGAAACTTGCTTCACATTTATACCCTGACAGTGCCTTCCCTGGGAGTGGACCCCGTACGCAGGGTGACTGTGAGAGGCGTTGGTACAACGTACAACAAAAATCAAAGCCTCGCATTGCCAAGTACAAGAATGAGCAGCGGCAGACTGGTAATTTTTTTGAGTTGTTATGTCTTTAAATGTAAAACTTATATTAGTTAGTTTTTTAAGTGCTCACAGAATGCAACTATACTGGCCATAATGCCTTTATTTCAGCTTAAAGTTAATAAGTTCATAGCAGTGAACTGCATATTTGATATAGATTTTTTTTTAATGTTCATCTGTCAATGACTATCAATCTATCTAAATACCTTGGCTGTCTTCCCCCAGTGAAGGGTGGTAGCCAAGACAGGCACACACTCACTCACACATTCACACTCATGTACACCACTCTCTCAGCTGCACAGCCCCTGAGGAAGTAAAAAAGTTCCTCACTGCCCTCACTGTACGGGGGATTAGCTGCACAGTTCAGACAGGGAACTTCCACACCAAGGCCTCACAGCATACACTGGTTTACCCCTGCCCCTTCATAACAATGAAATTTCCCCCAGCACCTGAGTGCCCCACATGTGTGGCACCACAGATACGCAGACGCCTACCTAACTATGACATTAACTGTGGTAGATAAACTGGTGTATGACATCAAAGGCTGCTCGTCTCATGTATTTGAAGGGGTACCAGAGACATTCAGCATTGACACAGCTGATGATGTGATAGGGATAGGAAGCAGCAACAGCAGCAGCAGCCAAGCAGCAATGAAATATTGACTGGTCTGTATGTTTTTGGCAAAAACCTTTATATTCTCATTAAACAATTTATTAATCACTCTTAAATTCATATTCTTTGTAGATACACACTTTATCAGTCAATTACTTTACAACCAATAACAAATAGTGGAATATTTCTGTTAATAAGTAATATTTCACCTTTAAGACCCTTTTTCTTCAACTACCTATTTAACCCGTCCGCTACGATTGGCATGGATTTGGCTTTCACTAGTAGCCTGGTAACATAGTAGTCCCAGGTCTTTCTCTGCCTCTGTGGTGGATAGTGGAGTGTTTCCATGTGGTATTGGTATGCTGGATATCCCTTCCCAAGGTGCAGGACTACATTTTCTTCTCTGAATTGTAGCAGCCACTTTTTGTTCCATTTCTGTAGTTTGGTGATGTTTTCTTGTAGGAAATCCGCAGTTAAGGGGTTAAGTTACATGCATTAATCATGACTAATATACGACGCTTTTTTTCAGCCCCGCTGCTGTATTGCTAGAGACCATCCCAGCACATTGTTCATTACTTGTGGAAAAGATACCATCAGCTGCTCCGGCAACAGCCACTGCTTTAACATCTGCTGGCCCTATGACACCTGCCACTGCTTCATCATCTGCTGGCCCAGTGACACCTGCCACTGCAAGGGATGACAATGAAGCTGCTCCACCACAGTCACCACCTACTTCATCGGAGTTAAGAGCTGCCTTTCATAGGGCAGCAGTATAATTTTTTGATGCTGGGGCTGAATATTACTGCCTCAAGGCTATAATTTTGTCACTTTTTTTTTTATTACTGAGGAGGTTAGGGTGGAAGGGGTGAAAAAAAAATCTCTGCTGTTTTTCGACAGAAATGGTTAGCAAATTCATTCAAAGCACAAAATTTACCAGAGAAAAAATTGTGTGCCATTGTGAGTGGGTTCACCTGAGATTGGGCTCCAATACGCCTCCTTGGTCTAGTGGTCAGCATGCCTGGCTTCTACTCCGCGGGCCCGGGTTCGAATCCCGGCCCGGGCAGTCGGTGTGAAGCTCACCCAGCTGATCATCCTCCCTCTCGGGCTGGTCATTAAATGGCTACCTGGGGAAACCTGGGGAAACTGTGGTAACCCGGATGTCACACTGGCCCTGTGTCCCGGGGTAATGGGCTCCCTCCCACCACAGGCTCAAGGACCAATGTTACGGAGATGAGCACCGAGGCCACGCGCTGCTACAGCGTATGCCCCCAACTTTACCTTTACCTTTTGTAACGTACCTGCCGGCATACCAACACCGCAGAAGCTAGTTAAAAGCCAACCGGGAAAATTGGGAATAATCCCTTGTACTACCGTAGAGGTTAATATGTCATAAGTCGGTAAGGGAAGAGAACGAGAAATACAAACCACGGCTTGAGTTGGCACCCCTGATATAAATCCAGCAGAATCCCCATACTTTTATATATAGATATTTACGTTAGGACTTAGAAATTAAGGGAAAATTAAGTTTAGAATTAACATACAAAAAGACAACCTCAGAAAGGCAGAGGAAGGATAGATTAATGTACTAAGCTGAAAGGCGAGAAGGAAAAGTGTTGGAACCTTGAGGTGGCCACGTCACCAGGAGAGGTAGCGAGGCAACCGCTCTGCCTGGCCACAGGTACGGGTATTGCCCGGCACAGGTAAGCTCACCGCTCGCTAGAGTCCTGAGTGCCTGGGAGTGAGAGATAGCCCTAGCCGGCGTTCATTAGTGATTCATTCTGGACTTAACCTTTCCGCACGGCACAGGTGAGGGCGCGAGACAGCTGTCCAGGGGTTAGACAAGGCGAGTGGCCCGCCATCTTGAAGCCGCCCCCATTGAGAGTCGGGAATGGACCCAGACGCCAGTGATGGACAAGGTTTATGGCCTCAGTCATGAGTGCCTGAATGGAGCCAAGGTAAGGGCGAGCCAGTCCAGTCCCTGCCGCCTCCCCCCCGCGACCAGCAGGCTGGTGATGGGAGGAGAAGCGGATCCGAAACCCCCTTTTAGGCACGGCACAACCACATAGTGTAGCTCGCAGGCCTCCACCCAGCCAAGGAAATTGTGTAAACCGGGTAAGGGGCATCCGCTTGGTGGACGAGGGGCAAACAGTGACCTCACCCCCCCTTTAGCTGTAACAGTCTGATCTTTCTCTCACACTTACTCTTTTCTTTCGGTTTTTGTTATGAGTGTTTTTTTTGTGTGTGCACGCCGGTGCAAGCAGTTGAAATCGGAGTGTCTAGCCAATCGGGCGGTAGCCCTGTGATATATCCCGACATGGGTTCATCTCTCTCGCGTGTAGCACTTGTCAATAAGAATATTAGGGATTAGAAGAAAGGTTTTCACGTTTGTAAACAATACATGCTATACTTCCTTCGTCTAGTGAGGATATGGTTAGAACCAGAGACCCCTAGACGATTTTTTTCTGGAAGAGGCTTAAGCCTGTGACTCCAGGTCCATAGCCTCA
>NC_066534.1:3328633-3415774 GCF_024679095.1 Eriocheir sinensis
TATAACACCGTGACTTCCTGGCCAGACTCACCGTTGTTATGAACTACGCTACCAAGATACATAAAACTTTCCGAGATCTCAACGTCTTCCCCACACGCATGAACAGACTGTACTGTGTCATCCAGCAAGCCTCCAAACACCTGACCTTGGTCTTGGCCCAGGAGACGCTCTGTTTTATGTGCCCTTTCGTTTTAATTTTCATTTTTTTTCTTCTAAAAACAAATTGTCCTATCCACTCGTACGCTCATGACTTTACTCGGCACTACTCATCATTTTTAACAGAATATCCTCCCTAATGGAATTACATGACTCTTGAATAGACGTTGTAGAACGCATGGAATTAGATTTTACTTTCTCTTCGTGTCCAATGCCTGTCAGCATCCCCTATTGTATGATAAAACACATTTGTTACCCATTACAATAATCATTCTCGGTTCATCCTTACCTCAAAATTTTAACTGTAAACATCGTATCTCCTCACTCAGTTTCGAAGTTAGATGTTCTGTATTTTCTCCGTCTTAGATGGTATCGATATACAGAGGCCTTGTTCACTCTACAATAAAGTATGCATTTCATGTTTGAGGGATGGGTTATCCACACACAATCCACGTAGACAGAGTGGAGTCAAAGGCTCTTCGTCTCATCAACTCCTTTCCTCTTACTAGCAGTTTTTTTACCTCTTAAATTCATCCGCAACGTTGCTTCTTTTCCTATCTTTCATTGTTATTTCATGCAGACTGCTGTTTTGAACTAGCTAAATGCAGGCCTTAACCCCTCCCGCACACGACTTTGTACTCCTGCTCATCCTTATACTATCCCAAACTCTTATGTAAGAGTTAACCAGAACCTTCATACTTTTATTCCTTCCCCTGGTAAACTCTGGGATATGCTTCCTTCGTCTGTATTTACTCATGCCTACGTATTGAACTCTTTTAAGAGTTCAAACACCTCCCCTCCTGAAATCGACTTCTCTTCTGGCCTCTCGTTCTTCTTTTTCTTGTTGGAGCAGTGTCGAACGGGATTTTTTATTTTTTATTTATTGCCTTTGAGCTGCCTCCCCTGCTGTACTTACGAGGATGTGATTAATCTCCATTCCTTCCTACATTGCTATACCAAGTCCAGCGGTGCAGTTCTGGTCTCTGGTACCCAGAACTTGGAATTCTCAACCTTCTGGATCTTGCAAAATTCACGAGGGAGCTGTCTATGTTCCTAGTACCAGAACCATGGGGACTAACACATAACTCATAGCCAACCCTGTCAGCGTCATTAGTGGTCGCCCAAAACAATGAGCAACAGCAATAATACATTGTAATTTTTTTTGTTAGAATAAACATTGTGCAATGATTCATTGAAAAGCGGGAGGAGTGGCGACGTTACTAAATTTATCACATTTAACAAAAGCTTCAACAATGAAGGGTGTGCCCAGTAAGAAGAGTCAGTCATATAAAGGTTCAGGCAGCTCCGCTCCAGTGTTTAGCTTCCGTTCTTCTTGGGATCAACTCTCTTGGAGGGGTGACGCCTGAATAGGCCAGCAACTGACTTTGTTGTTTGCTGTGCCTTCCCAGTGGAAACCCTCCTCCCTTACGCTTATTTTTTCTCAGCTTTGTCCTCTGAATTGAGAAAACACGAGAGATTCTTACTTATTTTCAATTAAAAAGAACGGGATAATCTTTTTAATATCTTCAATCAATTAAAGGTAAGTCCAATATCTATCTGATGTCTGTCAGTCAGCCAGTCTCTCTCTCTCTCTCTCTCTCTCTCTCTCTCTCTCTCTCTCTCTGTGTGTGTGTGTGTGTGTGTATATATATATATATATATATATATATATATATATATATATATATATATATATATATATATATATATATATATATATACATATATATATATATATATATATATATATATATATATATATATATATATATATAAAAGAGAGCAAATCAATAGAAAGAAACAGATAGTAGGATGGATAGGTGGGGGCATACGCTATTTGCATAACATTACCTCTGGAGGCTGTGACGGGAAATAACGCATTACTCCGAGGACCCAGAGAAAGTATGGCCACAGTGAACCTTCCCAAGGTTTCTCTAGTTACTCATCTATCGACCAGTCGAAAAGGTAGGATGAACAGGTGAATGGACTGCGAGCGAGCTGTCCGGGTCAAGATTCATTCGAATCCAGGACCGCGGATTCGGAGATAGGCGTGCTAACTATTGCGCCACCGATAGTGAGAGATCCAATAAATAAAGAAAAATATAACAGGGAATAGGTAGGTAGACACCTACTGGCACACCCGTTGAGGTACATACGGAAGGCGAGGGGGTGCTGCTAGCCTAACAAAGACCCGTGTCCTCACTTTCCATTTCTCTATTGCCTCATTAATATCAGATAGTAGTTCAGCAGATTCTCTAAAGACAAATCCACTTACTTTCCACACCACACAACATACACGCAACACACCATTTCCTCAAAATTCATCAAAATGAATAATGGCTGTTTAACACAATGCCTCGGGGTCCCCATCTGAGGGAGGGTCACAACTTATTCTCCATCAACTTTTGCAACATTCGCGGTCTTCTCATTAATATCCATTCTCAGGAACAACCTCTAAACCTCACATTTTTTTCCTGATTGGAACGCAGTTTCTGAGGCTACTGACAGTAATCTCTACCCTGCCCCCTTCTATTATATCTACCCTAAATTTTAATCCAAAGCTGGATGTTGCGTCTGCGTACGCAACGACATCCTTTGCTCGTGCCCACGGCTTTCATTCTTCATTCTTCGGAATTCTCTATCTTGACTAAACTAACCTTTGATTATTTGAATTCCAGCGTATAACACCGCTTGATTCACTCTCCCTTTGCAGAAATCTCCATCTTTGGAGCTTTAAATGTTCACCACCAGTTTTGACTTTCATCCTTTTTACTGACCAACATGGTGCTCTTATCAGTGATCTAAAGCAACTGGCTCAGCACCCTACACGTATTCCTGACTGCCTTGGAGAAACGCACAACTTTCTAGACCTATTCCCAACGTGCAATCCTTCAGCTTATTCTGTCAAACTGGTTTATCTATTATGTTCCTTCGATCACATTCTATGCTATCGTTCATGTACGTACAGCCTCTATAAGTCGGTCCAAATTAACCTGGCCAATTTGCACCGAGAAGCCCCTCCCCCAAACTGGCTAAGCTCTGCCCCCCTTTCACCCGATTGGCTGTTCATGACGTCATGTATTGTTTCAGAGACACGTACCAAATAATATGATTGAGATAATCTAGCTAGTTTCATGATTAAAAAATATTCGTAATTTAATTCAATGAGGGCACTCTAATTTAACAATCAATAACATCACCTAAGAAACAAAGTACAATAATAATACTTCCAGTTTTCAAGGGAGAACGGGCCCTTCAAAACAAGTACTGTAGCATTGAAGGCGATAGTAGGCTATCTATAAAGTAATGCACACTTTCCGTCATTATTTCCTACATAGCTCATTCACATAGGCATACTAAATATAATCACAAAAAAAGTATATTCTACAGTAACTTTATACAGGTAGGAATCATTGTATTAAGGAGTAAGTTTTGTATTAGTGTCTTGGAGAGACAGGTGGTGCGTCGTCTGCAGTGCTCTCCGTCACCATCTATCCCGCCAAGCGTAGTACATAGCCTACCATCATAGGCGGATCTAGGGAGGTTTCCTGGGGGGGGTCAAAGAGGATAGGGGCGCTTTGAATTTTTGGTGAGAGAATGAAGGCAAGCCAGTTGGTTTTTGAGATTTTGAAGTATTTTATGTGTTTAAAGCACCATGAGCAAGAGCACCATGAGCAAACCTTTAGAAAATCCTGTGTTTTAACAATGAGTGTTTTCTATTTGATATTTTTTCTTGATATTTTTCACAGAAGATTAGAAATAGTAAAAAAATAGCACTAATCAAAAATATTTGTAAATGAAAATCAATATAACAGTTAATGAAAATTTAAAACATAAATTTTTTTACTTGCAATTTTCATTAATTTTCAATGAGTAATTATTCATGGATTTTTTATACCTGAATGTCCCATTTGAAAATGTTATAGGATGAATGATTATGATAGTTAAGCATTACAATCAATCAGTAAAATCAAAATATACTATAGTAGTAACTAAGAATATGCAGCGGGCACCTGGCACCAAATCCTACAGTTGGCAGCTTATGTACAAATCATTCATATACAATTTGCCCAAAGGAAATTCTTCTAATCAAGAAATATACTGCGCAATCTGGCTTTAATATACTCCTCAAATCTGAATAATGATCTAATAATGGTCAGAAAGATGACGAATTTTGGTGGCTGAAGGGATAATAATAGTAGTATTCGTATTTTTTGTAATTTGCATTAGAAAATGGATAGGGTTTGTTAAATTGTAGACATTAGACTGACTAAGGTTTTCTTTCTCTAATCAGCTAACCGAACTGAGATTAAATTAAAAGCTATTCTGGACTTCTGAGCAAATAGATACAATGAATCTCGTAACTCGTAACATAAGCAAATCCAACTTACCATGCAATCTTACTGATAGAAAATGGTCTCCTTCTCAGAAGACTTGGCTATAATGATAATTTCCAACAGCAGACGCAGAAAACTTATCTCTATTACAGCTTCTGTAGAAGAAGACGATTGCGATGTGTTTGGAGCAGAACAAAGACCTCAATCTCTCTTCGGACAGCGTTGTGCTCGATAGCAGAAACGCATGCAATTAACCTTACTGAACATCCTCCTCTGCCTCACAAATTGACTGAAATTAGAGTCTAAGAAGGGAGTTAGTAAGTCAGCATATTGAAATACAGCTTCCATGCCTTACACTCATTGATTGTTGCCACTGCTGTTGTAGGTTTTTTTTTTTTTGCCAAATCATTGACCAATGCCTCTGCAAATCTTATTAGTTATTCTATGAAATTCTATTGGTTATCTTGCAA
Organism: Eriocheir sinensis; assembly: GCF_024679095.1. Classification (NCBI taxonomy): domain Eukaryota; kingdom Metazoa; phylum Arthropoda; class Malacostraca; order Decapoda; family Varunidae; genus Eriocheir; species Eriocheir sinensis. The sequence goes on from NC_066534.1 coordinate 3,333,597, forward strand.
TGGGCCATATTTGACCGATACAGAGTTGTACATCACTCCATGACTTGTCCTCCACAATACTAGGAATAGAGAGGCTCAGTCGGCAGACAGTTCAGGAAAATCTCAGGGCCTTTCACGAAAATCTCTGGAGCACTGCATACCCCAATTGGGTGTAGACATTAATTCTGTATGATTTAGTGTCTACATGTCTTGGCTGGATACTCCTGTGCTTCAGTAAATGCATCTTCTACCTCAACTCCCATTCTTCCTTCAACTCCCAATTTCTACTTTGGGTCCCAAGGTCCATTTTATCCGTGTTGGGGGAATTATTATTCCAGATCGCCATTTTATATATTATTAGAGTGTCTCCCAGAGTTGAGCCCCCCTGACCCTGGCGCCCACACACCCGTCCTGGCCCAGTACTCATAGGGAGACGCGTGTTGCACTAGCTGGCATGGCGCTTTGTGTTGGCGGCCACTCCTTTCTCCCTCCCTGCAAGGTTGGACTGGTCTGACCGTGGCAGCTTCATGTGTTCAACAATCCCAGCGAAGCGCAGCTCAACTGATTTGGTAATAGTGTTGTCATCTATCACGTTCTTCTAAATTAGATTGTTGGAATTCAAAAACTGCAGATCCTTGACAAAAAATTCAAAATTTGTTCGCTAAACTGGGATAAAAGATTCTTTAGCCTACCATCCCCTCTAAGCCACATACGAAAATTATTCCTTAATATAATCATTCCTACCTGTATGAAGTTACTGTAGAAGATACATTTTATGTGATTATATTTAGTATGCCTATGTGAATAAGCTATGAAGGAAATGATGACGGAAAGTGTGCATTACTTTATAGATAGCCTACTATCGCCGTCAATGCTACATAGCTTGTTTTGAAGGGCCCGTTCTCCCTTGAAAACTGGTAATAGCAGTATTGTACTTTGTTTCTTAGGTGATGTCATTGATTGTTAAATTAGACTGTCGTCATTCAATTCAATTACGAATATTTTTTAATCATGAAAGTAGTTAGATTATCTCAATCATATATATTTGTTAAGGGCCCCATACACGCTCAGGCGGCCTGTCCGGCCTGCGGAAACTGAGCGTTAGGGGTGGGCAGGTACCGGTACCAGTACCGGTACTAACGGTACCAGCTAAACGGTACGGTACCGGTACCAGATTGCTCGGATTTATTTATTGGATTTATTGATAATTCTTCATGTCCGATTTTTTTTTTAGGTTGCTAATAATTATTGTTATTGTTATTAGACTATGATCGAGTACATCCATAATAACTATACATGCTATTTTTTTATCGAAAAAATAAATATTCACTTCATTCAGAGAGAGAGAGAGAGAGAGAGAGAGAGAGAGAGAGAGAGAGAGAGAGAGATCACCACTCAGTGAGCGGACATCTCGGTGATATGGGTACTCGATCATAGTCTAATAACAATAACTATTTATTAGCAACCTAAAAAAGAAAAAGAGTCGGATATCAAGAATTATCCAGTAACTCCAATAAATAAATGAAATAATAAAATAATGGAAACGGGAGCTGTGATGGAAACGGAAAGCAGGACAAAATGGTGGGAACTTGGGGAGACGGTCAGCGGGGCAGTGACTCAGCGTCTCCACACAGGGCCCATTCCGCGCGTGATTCCACATGGAGGCGGGCGAGCGCCGAGCGTCACTAAGATCCAAACGGTACCGCTACTAGCGGCAATGCTCAGTGCCGAGTGATCATGAGGCTTCCCGGCACCCGAGTGATCATGAAGCTTCGCGAAGCTTTTCTTAACAGGAAATTTATTTGGGAATTTCATCAGAAGTCATTAAGATAAAAAAAAATACTCCTTCGGGTACCGGTACCGGTACCGGTACTAACGGTACCTGAGTTTTCGGTACCGGTACTACCGGTACTCAAATTAACGGTTGTTCTTTGATGATGTCACGCTAATAGACGTCACGCTTATAAACAAAATTTGGCCGATCGCATAATATTTTTTTAAATAATCTTTTCACTCTTCTCCTTCCTTATGTGGGTGTCACAGCCTTCATTGTATTTTCCTTTGGGTTTAAATATCCTCCATGACATTCCTACACCTTTCCAAATGCTATAGCCTATCACTCACGCCCTCCTTAACTTTCTATCTGGGGACTGCATAATATTATTCCCCTAAACCTATCAACAGTGGTGTCCCACAGGGTTCTGTCCTATCTCCCACTCTCTTTCTGTTGTTCATTGATGTTCTTCTTTCCAAGACGAACTGTCCTATCCATTCTTACGCCGATGACTCCACTCTGCATTACTCAACTTCCTTTAATAGAAGACCCACTCTACAGGAACTTAACGATTCAAGGCTGGAGGCAACAGAACGCTTAGACTCAAACCTTACCATTATTTCCGATTGGAGCAAGAGGAGCCCCTTCAACGCCTCAAAAACACAGTTTCTCTACCTATCCACTCGACACAATCTTCCAAACAACTATCCCCTATTCTTTGACAACACCCAGCTATCACCTTCTTCAACACTAAACATCCTCGGTCTATCCTTAACTCAAAATCTCAACTGGAAACTTCATATCTCATCTCTTACTAAATCAGCTTCCTCTAGGCTGGGCGTTCTGTACCGTCTCCGCCAGTTCTTCTCCCCCGCACAGTTGCTATCCATTTACAGAAGCCTTGTCCGCCCTCGTATGGAGTATGCATCTCATGTGTGTGGGGGGTCCACTCACACAGCTCTCCTTGACAGAGTGGAGTCAAAGGCTCTTCGTCTCATCACTCCTCCTCATACTGATAGTCTTCTACCTCTCAAATTCCGCCGCCATGTTGCCTCTTTTTCTATCTTCTATGGATATATTCATGCTGACTGTTTTTCTGAACTTGCTAACTGCATGCCTCCCCCCCTCCCGCGGCCTCGCTGCACACGACTTTCTGCTCATGCTCATCCCTATACTGTCCAAACCCCTTATGCAAGAGTCAACCAGCATCTTCACTCTTTCATCCCTCACGCTGGTAAACTCTGGAACAATCTTCCTTCATCTGTATTTCCTCATGCCTACGACTTGAACTCTTTCAAGAGGAGGGTATCAGGACACCTCTCCTCCCGAAATTGACCTCTCTTTTTGGACACTCCTTTGACCTCTATTCAGGAGCAGTGAGTAGCGGGCTTATTTTATATTTTTCTTTACGCCCTTGAACTGTCTCCTTAGCTGTACAAAAAAAAAAAAAAAAAGTACCTACTACTTCTTTCACCAGGGCTCCCATTTTTTGGGGAAATTACACTAGATTAGGAAATTTCATCAATTTTAGTGATAAATCTAGGGAAACTGGCAAAATTGGGGAAATCTAGGGAAATCTTGGATCAGTATTAGAAAAAAAAAATCTAAATTTGTGGAGTCCATGATTTTTTTGGCGTAAACTAAGTATAAATATACTACTGCAACTCATATTAAAATACTTTATGATCTCCTACACACCATATTGTTCCTGCAGGCCTACCTATTGACTGCTTTGGCTTCCCCTCGTCTTAATAGTTGATAATATGATTTGGAGTACAGCAGTCAAACCTTTCTATAGTGCCTTTCAAGTTATCATTGCTCAGTGAAATCATCCAGGGTCACTCAGATAAAAACTGTCATACTGTCATTACAAATCAATAAAGGGTTGATGTACATGTAGCTACACCCATTCTGTGATGATGAAGATGATAGTCAGTGGAAATAAGGCCAGTATTTTTTTTTTTCTTACTAAAGTATAAGTAATCAATATGTTGCACCCATTCAGTGATGGATGAAGATGATGTGGAAATAAGGCCAGGATTTTTTTTCTTTTCTTACCAAAGCATAGTTAATCTACATGTTACACCCGGCCATTCAGTGATGGATGATGATGCAAGTCAGTGGAAATAAGGCCAGCATATTTCATTTTTATCTTACCAAAGCATAGTTAACCTACATGTTACACCCATTCAGTGATGGATGAAGATGATAGTCAGTGGAAATAAGGCCAGGATTTTATTTTTTTTCTTACCAAAGCATAGTTAATCTACATGTTACACCCATTCAGTGATGGATGAAGATAATAGTCAGTGGAAATAGGCCCAGGATTTTATTTTTTTCTTACCAAAGCATAGTTAATCTACATGTTACACCCATTCAGTGATGGATGAAGATAATAGTCAGTGGAAATAGGCCCAGGATTTTATTTTTTTCTTACCAAAGCATAATGCCAAATTATCAAACATTAATTTCATACCTAGGTAATGTGTAATTACAATGTTTATATATTTCTCACTTTTTTCAATATAGGCATAACATGTAAGCTGTTACTATATCATAGTAGTTATCCTTTCTCTAGTGTCCAAATAGGCATATTTTTTTCCTATATCTACAAAGTATACTGGTCTATAGTTTTGCTAAAAGATGTCACTGATACGCTGATTTGTGATGGTCTAATGGAAACAGAAAATTATATTTTTGATTTGAACATATTTATTTCAGTGTTCCTAGGTAACTAGTTACATTATAAAAATATATACTGTTTTATGCACTTTGATAAATAGTAGCAAGAATAACAAGTAAAAAGAGCTGGCACACATTGAGGCCGTGTTGTATAATTCTGCGGAAATTGTGACCAATCTAGGGAAATTTTGACATCTATCTGGGGAAATCCTGGACTTGCAAAGTGGGACCCCTGTCTTTCACACTTCACTTGACATCATATATGCTGCTACTCCATATCACTTGTGCCTTCTGGCATTAATTTCTAAACTCTTAAATTACAATTTTCTCGCTCCTCACCCTCAAAACCCCTCTGGTCAATCTCTTACTGCCCTTGTTCACATAATTAATGTCTCTGCTAGAGTGTTCGCCTCGCGCCCAAGTAGCCTGAGTTCAATCCTTTGCCAAGGTAGTTTTTTAGTGAGATTGGTAGCACCTCGTTAACACTACCAGAATTATAAGGCCTTAGATGATGCTTAGCTCGGGGGATTATTTAATCACCTTTTTTAATCAAACACATAATATCCTAACTCTAGTAGCCATTGCATTGTACCCACCCCACATGATTGTTCCTAAGATTTTCATCTGTATGTCTTTTACTTCTAATTAAACCAAACACCATATCAATAAAACAGGCATTAACCAATCATGAACCCCCTCAAAATGGTTCATCCATAAGTGGGGACACATAACAATTATGAAATTAATGCCTAATGTAACAAATGTTATGACCTGGTAAACTGGCCATTAATACATGAATAGAAAGGAAGAAAAATTTACATGTACTTTAGACAGTAATCAATCAAAGGTTCTTGGCTTCTTTACTTTAATGCTTAAACGAAATCAAGAACTGTCATGTGGAATAATGGATCAAAAAAAACACAATGAGGTGGTTTGGTCATGAACAATAGATGGAATATTTTCATCATTATCCTCCAACCCCGCCATACTTCTTCTCATAAGGGAGGCACACGTGTGGCGGAATTCTACCGTAGCAGATGTAAACCAGTCTCTATGATTAGTTCTTGGAATAGTTTAGGGTCACGGCGATGATAAGATCCAGTGACCCCTGATGATGTCGGGCGCCAGAATCGGCGGACTGTCTGCAGGGCCTTCCCACACCCTGTTAGGTAGTGACCACAGCCTTTGTAAAGGCTTGCTCCCTCAGGACAACCGACTGGAAAAAAAAAAAAGGCGCAACAAAACAGCAATACATGGAATACCTGAAGTAGTAATATGGGTGATATGGGGGATCATAAAACAGAGGTCCACCCTATCTCTTGGACACTACCCAGGCTCTCTCCAAGAAGTCTTTTACCCCCTCTATAGACCTACTGGTCCCTGCTTGGAAAATATTTAGACCTAGCAAAAATTCCATCGCTCTTTTTACGTTTCCCTCCAGCATTCTGTCCCATGCTTCTGTTCCTATCTCCTGTGTCATTATTTCTACTATCTTCACCCTTTCTCTTTCATACCTTGGACACTCAAGTAGCATATGCTCTATTGTCTCGTCAACACACGTACGGCATTCCTTGCTTCCCCCATTGGCCCAACTATATGTCCCACTATTTACCTCTAAGGATTTGTTCCTGGCCTTGAAGAACAACACACTCCCCAGGCTACCATCATAGAAAGCCTCACACTTTGGTTTGGTCTCCCACTTATACCACTCTAGTGAGCTCTTCTCCCAAACCCTCTGACTCCAAGCTTCCTTGACCTTCTCCTGAACACTATCATTTAATTTGTGCTTCACTTCCTTTTCATCCAACCATATCATTATCAAAGAGAAAGTGAAACCCTCCAACCCATATTTCTTCTCCCACTGTATGCAAGTTTTATTCCACTTCGTCCCCTGACCTGTCCATTCATAAATCCTTCCAGCCCACCTGTTCTCATTCATCTTTCATAGCCATACTTTGTACCTTAATACTGCTTTTCCTATTCTTTCCTCGAAGGTGCTCCATCCTACCTCGCCTCGAACTACATCTACTGCTGTATACTTGTTGGCACCTAGCGCCAGCCTGCCCACTCTATTTTGTACTACCTCTAGTTTATCTAGCTCTTTGGCTGTCCACCTCATGCCTTCTAAACCATACATGAGGCCTGGTACTGCCATGCCCTTCCATATCCCCCTAATTACCTCATATCCGTTTGCTCTACATCAAGCCACACTTCCTAACATTCCTACCCACTGGTTTGCCCTAGAAATTCTGTCTTGCTTTGTCTTATCTGTTCCATTCTCATCTACTATTATTCCCTCTTGAGCTTGTGTGTCCTGTGCTTATCTCTCCTAGCGCCCAGGGCCCGGATCCAAAGAGAAGGCTGCTTACCGACATCGCTATCCATACCGAGCGTTTGCCCGGACGACATCGCTAAATTCAGATCCAAAGAGGAGACTTAACGATATCGCTCGGGCCTCGCTACTGCAGAAAGCCAACTGATTGGGTAACCGCCACGATGATGTCATCAGACTCGACAACCAATCGCAGCAAGTCTTAGAAAAATTTTCAGCCAATCATACGGCTGCATTCCTCACCTGTGGCGGCCAACGTTGCCAGACTGTCGTACTCAGCCGCTTATATTTCCGAGTTCCTACCCCAAAACGGTCTTCTGGGCTGCAATAACGAAACTCATTTATAGTTATCGTTAAAAGAGTTAGATCCTGATGTTTCTTGGCAATAGTTAGGCAACTTAGGCGCTAGAAACCGGTAAATACTATGCTCAGAGTACGATAATCCTCACCTTACACACGGCAGGAAAGTACTTTTACCCAGAAAATGGCTCAACCACTGAGGAAAATGCGGCGGCCGAGGCTCAGTGAGTCTGAGCTGCTGACAATAGTTAAGGAGGTGGAGAAGAGAGAGGCAGTCATCACGGGGAAACATAAATATACGGAATATAACGGGAGAAGCGGTTAGCTTGGCAGCAAGTCGTCCTCAGCCTCTTATGGTTGCCGATTTCCGACACGAAAACTCTCTCCTGGGCCCCGATAACTGGATTCATACATTGTTATATTCATGATGATTAATTATTAGTGCTACTGGGCAATAGTTAAGGGTCAGAAACCGGTAAATACGATACTGAGTACGACAATCTGGCAATGGTGCTCAGAGATGCCAGATTTTCTTGTGACAGTGACACTCTTTACCGGGGAGGGGGCCGGGGCACGGGCCGGGGTGGAGGTAAGCAGCAGCGAGGCAGCGCTTGTGTTGATATTTAAGTCATGTGCAGTGTGTACAGATCATCATTTTATAATTGATTTTGCTCTGTGTACTCTAAAACCTATATTTAATGCTAAAAAATCATAAATAAGTTTATCATGATGAACTTTGCTACGTTTACGAGGGGTCTGGGGCTCTCGTTAAGTTAAACACGCTGTGAAGTCATAGTTTAGCTTCTTGGATGCCATTAACGAATGTTTACATCGGTATCTCAGTTAGCGAGATCGCTAACGCTTCTTGGATTCCGCGCCAGGTGTTTCCCTCATCCGTTACTTCTGCATTTACCGCTAATACCTGGCTTTTCTCAATACTAAGCTTCATATTGAAATCCCGCCCATACTCCGCTACCACATTCAACATGTGCAACAGTTCCACACTATCCTCACTCATAATAACTATTAGTTATGTCATTTGCATACAAGAGACATCCTAGTATGTCACTCCCCACCCTTATCCCATATCCTGTCTTCCATATCCTTTCAGCTAGCTCTTCAGTGTACAGTCCAAACAGTAGTGGGGACAGCACACATCCTTGCCTAACCGTTCTACGGCTATTGACCCATTCTGTCTCAAAATCCCCGAGGTTATATATTGCCCAAATGTGTTCGTACATACTATTTATTATCCCTACTGCCTTCTCGGCCACTCCTACCTTAGTCAACACTCGGCTTAACAAACCTCTATTTACTCCATCATAAGACATTTCTATGTCAAGGAAAGTAAGGTATACGTATACACCTTCCCACCCGTTCCTTTCAGTTTTTCAAACACTGAATTCACAAACATGTTATCCTCACCCCTTCTCATCATCATCATCATCATTTCGCTTAACGTCCGTTTTCACTCTTCATGATTGGTTGAACGGTTTATGGCTCATAAATCGAGCCATTCATTATCAGTTTTTGGCGCAAGATTTTCCGGGGGCATGCCCTTACACACCCAACCACCTATTATAAGTGGTGGCCCTAGCCTTTGCCTGAACGAAAAAGGCAAACCCTACAAGGCAACAGGGGGCTATGAGGTTTACCATCTGTTATTTCACTCACAGCTAGACTGGATGGCCATTGACTCTAATATACGTGAGTTCATCTGCCCTTAGAATGGTCTCGTTTTTAATCCACTGGGTGTCCAGCACACCCTCCTCGCTGGTCCAAAACAAAACCAGTGGGGTTGCCGGTTTAGTCGCCGACTACCCGACCATGCGGGTGGTTGTACTGGGTTACATGTTACCAGTAGCAGAGCACTACCTTATCTGCCCTCACCAGACAGACATCCTCATCCTCACCCTTTCTATCTTTCCGAAACCCATTTTGTTCCTCATCCATTACCCTGTTTCTATTGCAAAATTTGCTCAGCTGATCACTAAGTAGCCCACTAAATTCTTTCCTATAGTGTCTGTAACTGCTATCGGACGGTAGTTTTTGAACTCTTTCCTACTCAAGATTTGCCCCCTTATGTGCAACAGTCACCCTACTCTCGTTCCATCTTCCCGGCACTTTTCCTTCTTTCCAAATCTTCCTAAACAACCTATACAGACCCTCTATCATACCTGGCCCCCTTCTTTATAAAACTTATTTGGAATTTCATCCCTCCCTGCAGCTGTTATATTTTTTAGTTTTGACATATTTCCTGATTTCATCTCTATTGAAGCACTCACCCATATTTTCAAATATTTTCCTATTACTTTCTAAGCGTACCTTAATTACCTCCCCCAACTCATCTGGTTCTGTCATCCCTCCTATTTCCTCCCAAAATGCCTTTATTTCTCTTTGTATTCCTTACGTACCTTTCACCACTCTATTTTCCACTAATATTTCTTCTACTTTGGACTGCTCTCTCTGTTTCTGTACTAATCTTCCTAATGAGTTGCCTTACCTTCCTTTGCCCACACCTATATTGTTCCCATGTGTCCCCATACTCTACTATCCCTACCCGCCACTGATTTGCTTCCTCAGTCTCCTTTTTTTTTTTTTTACAGCAAGGAGACAGTTCAAGGGCACAAAAGCAAACATTAATGAAAAAAAGCCCGCTACTCACTGCTCCTAAAAAGAATCCAAAGAGGTGGTTTGGGAGGAGAGGTCTGATACCCTCCTCTTGAAAGAGTTCAAGTCGTAGGCAGGAGGAAATACAGATGAAGGAAGATTGTTCCAGAGTTTACCAGCGTGGGATGAAAGAGTGAAGATGATGGTTAACTCTTGCATAAGGGGTTGGACAGTATAGGGATGAGCATGAGTAGAAAGTCGAGTGCAGCGGGGGGGGAGGCATGCAGTTAGCAAGTTCAGAAGAGCAGTCAGCGTGGAAATATCGATAGAAGATAGAAAGAGAGGCAACATTGCGGCGGAATTTAAGAGGTAGAAGACTATCAGTATGAGGAGGAGAGCTGATGAGACGAGCCTTAGCCCACTCTGTCCAGAAGAGCTGTGTGGGAGCCCCCACACATGAGATGCATACTCCATACGAGGGCGGACAAGGCCCTGTATATGGACAGCAACTGTGCAGGGAGAAGAACTGGAGACGGTACAAACGCCCAGCCTCGAGGAAGCTGATTTAGTAAGAGATGAGATATGAAGTTTCCAGTTGAGATTTTGAGTTAAGGATAGACCGAGACTGTTTAGTGTTGAGGAAGGTGATAGCTGTGTATTGTCAAATAATAGGGGATAGTTGTTTGGAAGATTGTGTCGAGTGGATAGGTGGAGAAACTGTGTTTTTGAGGCGTTGAGGACACCAGGTTCTTCTTGCCCCAATCGGAAATAATAGTAGGTCTGAGGCTGTTCTGCAGTCTCCAGCCTTGAGTCGTTATTAAAAGAAGTTGAATAATGCAGGAATCATCGGCGTAGGAATGGATAGGACAGTTCGTTTTGGAAAGAAGATCATCAATGAACAACAGAAATAGAGTGGGAGATAGGACAGAACCCTGTGGGACACCACTGTTAATAGATTTAGGAGAAGAACAGTGACCGTCTACCACGGCAGAAATAGAACGGTCAGAAAGGAAACTGGAGATAAAGGTACAGAGAGAAGGATAGAAACCGTAGGAGGGTAGTTTTGAAAGCAAAGATTTGTGCCAGACCCTATCAAAAGCTTTTGATATGTCCAGCGCAATAGCAAAAGTTTCACCGAAACGGCTAAGAGAGGATGACCAAGAGTCAGTTAAGAAGGCTAGGAGATCACCAGTAGAACGCTCTTGCGGAACCCATACTGGCGATCAGATAGAAGGTCAGAAGTGGAAAGGTGCTTTTGAATCTTCCGGTTAAGGATTGATTCAAAAGCTTTAGATAGACAAGAAAGTAAAGCAATAGGACGGTAGTTTGAGGGATTGGAGCGGTCACCCTTCTTAGGTATAGGCTGTATGAAGGCATACTTCCAGCAAGAAGGAAAGGTAGATGTTGACAGGCAGAGGCGAAAGAGTTTGACCAGGCAGGGTGACAGCACGGAGGCACAGTTTTTAAGGACAATAGGAGGCACTCTTGTTCAAATCTTTACTACCCTTGTTCACATCATCGTTTTACCACCTCTTGCGATGTTTCCTACCCCTTCCTTACTTTTGTTTTCCTAGCCTTCTCTTGGCTACCTCACACGCTATCATCCCCAGGTGTAATGTTTACCTTTGTTGGGTTGATGATGTTGAGTGGCGAGAAAGGATGAGGTGGGCCGCGGCGATCTAGTCCCTCACATGAGCCCTAGCTAGTATCGTCCTGTGAGGGCTTCACAGGAGCCTCACCTGCCCCGTCTTCCTGAGAAAGGCGCAGGTGAGGCTTCTGTGAGGGCTTCACAGGAACCTCACCTGCCCCGTTTTCTTGAGGAAGGCGCAGGTGAGGCTCCTGTGAGGGCTTCACAGTAGCCTCAACTGCGCCGTCTTCCTGAGGAAGGCGCAGGTGAGGCTCCTGCGAGTGTGAGGGCTTCACAGCGCGTCAGCTGCCCCGTCCAGGGTTTTGTTTATAAGCGTAGGGAAATGCAATGTTTATAAACGTGACGCCATCACGGAAGGTGGCAAGGAACAATCAATCACAAGCCCGCTGCTGGATAGCCAATCAAAGACGTCGGGCGCCAGCATCGGCGGACTGTCTGCAGGGCCTTCCGAGCTGGTATGGGACGTTGAGGCAGCCTGTGCAGACCGCCGGAAAGGCTACCGCACGAACCTGTAGCTGAAAGGCGCCGGATCCAAAGAGAAGGCTGCTTACCGACATCGGTATGGTTACCGAGCGTTTGCCCGGACGACATCGCTAAATTCAGATCCAAAGAGGAGACTTCACGATATCGCTCGGGCCTCGCTACTGCAGAAAGCCAACTGATTGGGTAAGCGCCACGATGATGTCATCAGACTCGACAGCCAATCACAGCAATTCTTTGAAAAACTTTCAGCCAATCATACGGCTGCGTTCCTCAGCTGTGGCAGCCAACGTTGCCAGATTGTCGTACTCAAAAGCTTATATTTCCGACTTCCTACCCCAAAACGGTCTTCTGGGCTCCAATAACGAAACTCATTTATAGATATCGTTAAAAGTTAGATCCTGATGTTTCTTGGCAATAGTTAGTCAACTTAGGCGTCAGAAACCGGTAAATACTATGCTCTGAGTACGATAACCCTCACATTACACACGGCAGGAAAGTACTTTTACTCAGAAAATGGTTGAACAATTAAGGAAAATGCGGCGGCCGAGGTTCAATGAGTCTGAACTGCTGACAGTGGTTAAGGAGGTGGAGAAGAGAGAGGCAGTCACACAAGTTGTCCTCAGCCTCTTATGGTTGCCGATTTCCGACACGAAAACTCTCTCCTGGGCCCCGATAACTGGATTCATATATTGTTATAGTCATAATAATTAATTATTAGTTTTTCTGGGCAACAGTTAAGGGTCAGAAACCGGTAAATACGATGCTCTGAGTACGACAATCTGGGAATGATGCTTAGAGATGCTAGATTTTCTTGTGACATTTTCTTTGCCGGGGAGGGGAGTGAAAGTGAGCAGCAGCGAGGCAGCGCTTGTGTTGATATTTTAGTCGTGTGCAGTGTGTACAGATCATCATTTTATAATTGAATTTGCTCTGTGTACTCTAAAACCTATATTTAATGATAAAAATCACAAATAAGTTTATCATGATGAACTTCGCTACGTTTACGAGTGGTCTGGGGCTCTCGTTAAGTTAACCACGCTGTGACGTCATAGTTTAGCTTCTTGGATGCCATTAACGAATGTTTACATCGGTATCTCAGTTAGCGAGATCGCTAACGCTTCTTGGATCCAGCGCCTGGGGTTGGCTCTGTCCGGCCAGCGTCCGGTTCAGGCCTGTTTGAGCGTGTATGGGCACATGAGGCGGTCTTGACTCTTGAGGCCACATCTCTCAGTACAGCACTCGGCAGCTTACCGTGAACATGTCTGCCGCACTGAGCACCAGCTGTACCACTGAAGAAGAGAGGCGATTTTGGAGCGAATTCATTGATATATACAGGCGAAATCCATGCCTTCAGATCTTCATAATTATGCTTGACCCGTTGCCAGCAAGCGGAGTGTAGCTGTCAGACTCTCATGAAGTGATATGGCCTTGCGCATGCATGTATCTTGCTTCTTAATGAAAGGATTTAATTACTAGAGACAGCAGCGTTATAGGTTTGTTCGTCCATCTTGAGATATTGAACCAGTCTTCTGACTGTAGTCTCAGCTCCTCCAGTAACTTCATATGTGACAGTCCATCCCTTTTCAGCAGCCACTCCTTGATCCATACTTTCTTCTTTCTCCTCTTCTTGGTCTTCTGTAATAACTTGTAGGTTACTGCAACAGCTGCAAAGGACTTGATCTTCACTCCGAGGTGTCTCGCTAGAACTGAGCTGTTGCCTTGAGGCAGGAATGAATAGTGTGTGGGTGACACAAGCCGGCCTGAATTCAACCGGTCGGATAGGCCGCCTGAGCGTGTATGGGGTCCTTTACATGTCTTTGAAACAATACACGACGTCATGAACAGCCAATCCGGCGAAAGGGGGGCGGAGGTTAGCCAGTATGGGGGAGGGGCTTCTCGGTGCTAATTGGCCAAGTTAAATTTCCTTCGCATTTCCCTTCAGGTCGGTGGTATTACCTGAGGAGGTACTTTTGTGATTTCCCGTGAATGATTTGTGCTTCCAGGAGAGACCCCTTTGTGTGTGGTTAGCAAATTACTGAGGTGATTGTCTCTGGAATAAAGGCACACGTTCCACGTACTTTCTTTACTCCTCGGGCAAAAAAGTCCTGGTTCAATCAAACTTGTTCTCGTGTTGTAAAAGATAGAGAGCCAGCTCATAAAAGGTACCTTAGACTTCGTAGTCCTGCTAAACATGATCTTATTTGCCCGGAATCGTGCTGAATCTATTCCTCGACTCACCAAAAATTCGTTCATTAGTAGAGAGTATTAAAACCTTGATTTTTCTTATTCTTCCAGACACTTATGGCACCTTGTCAAAAATATCTCTAACAATTTTACGGCTTCATCTTTATTATTTCTACTTGGTCCCGATGCACAGCTGTTACATTTTTCTCTAAAGCTGAACTATTCGCTCAAACATTTTATAAAAGTTACACTCTGCGGACGTTGAAGGGATTTTTCTTCCTAATCATCCCCCCTCCAACTTTTCAGAACGAGGTTTCCTATGCTCTCTCTGGCCTCATTCCTTAGAAGACTTATGGACCCGATGGAATGTCTCCTATTGTCCTTAACATTTCAGGGGACGGATGACGTTGTGGAACGTGATGAGTGTGATGGACTCAAAGAACCCAGGTGAAGTTGTAAAATGTCATTCGAATTTTCGCCGGATTTTGAGTTCATCAGGAAGCTCTAATTGTCTAATTCTACGTATAATACAGTAAATGGTAGTAGATTCCACCTTAGGTGTAGTGTCTATATGGAAAATGAGGTTCGCCTCGTCCTAGTGTTTGCCTGAGACCATTGGCCTGGGTCGACAAAATACGAAAGATAAAGCTTTGTTTCTGTTTAAAGTCATAGAATTAGCATGCTTGCCTATTTTTCGTCAGATTCTGAGTTTTAAAGATACCCACTATATGAGAAAAACATACAGCCGACACGATAAGGCTTAGTTTTTGGTCAGACGCAACAATGTAAGAAAACGCTCATTTCCCCGTCATACACCACAATATAATAAGGGATTTATCGCCTTCATCGCGTCGTTGAGGGCAAATTACATAAAAAGGGGTGGTGGGGGTGGACAAGAAAGCAAAAAAAGATTTGATGGTAGAAGGGAAGATATGAGCGAGATAAGACTGAGGGAGGAAAATAGCCTACTACTGCTATAGCAACTTCCTTACTCGGATGAGTTACTGCTACTTCTACTACTACAACTACTACTACTACTACTACTACTTCAACAACTGATAATAATAACAATAATAGTGATAGATATAACGGGAAAAGCTCTCTCTCTCTCTCTCTCTCTCTCTCTCTCTCTCTCACACACACACACACACACACACACACACACATCAATATTTTAACTTGTAACTTCAATCCTATTAGGCTAGCTTTCCATGTTTTTACTCATCCCGCAACATTTTCATATATTTCTCTACAATAATTTAACGTGGGAGACGGTGTGTGTGTGTGTGTGTAATCACTAACGCCTAACAGTGGATGGGTGGAAAATACGGAAAGCCGAATAGGGTCGAAGTAATGAAATGTGTGCGTGTGTGTGAGAGAGAGAGAGAGAGAGAGAGAGAGAGAGAGAGAGAGAGAGAGAGAGTTTTCAAGAGTAGTTTATCAATTAATAGCTTCTGTATATAGCGAGATAACTTATGATAATATTCATTTATTATTTATTATAAATTATGGTACAGCACTTCAAAATTACTCTCTCTCTCTCTCTCTCTCTCTCTCTCTCTCTCTCTCTCTCTCGTTAACATAATGTAGAGAAAAAAAAATATAGTTATGAGATTAGTAAAAACACCGAGATAGGTTAATAGGCTTGAAGTAAAAAAGTGTGTGTGTGTGAGAGAGAGAGAGAGATAATTTTTTTCAGGACTAGGCTATAAATAGTTTCTTATGTAGCAACATAACCCACCGTTATATTCCTTTATTACTGTTTATATATTGTACAGCTTTGGTCGTTTTAATATTGGATGCTGAACGATATAAAACAACAAATATAACAGTAGGCTATCTCGTTCAATAAACTAAATACTGATCGCCTACTCCTGCATAAAAAAAATTGTCGCATTTGTGAATTAGTGAACATAGTACATTTACTTCTAATACACCACACAGTCGTGGATAGAGTGGTGATGTTATAATTAAGTAGGCTAAGCAGGATAGAAAACCCCTGCCTTGGTTATGCGCTCTCAGGAGAGGCACCCACCGCCACGAGAGAGCGAGTGTGTGTGTGTTCGTGCGTGTGTTTGAGACAGCAGCGCATGCACACAACTATGTCGCGTTTCCTCCTGGTACACCACCACCGGGCACCCTGCGTTCAGTCGTTCGACTGCCAACACAGAGAGAAATAGAATAAAACTTCAAATGGCGATAAACTAACACTCAGTCAGTGAGATTTTAGAGAAATTCTTTGGTAGCGTGGAAACTTATTATGATAGGACGTGAAGTAATTAATTTCTTATGTGCCGTCCGGCCAATCTACCGTAACTTTGAACTACTAAGGAAAGGGATAATTGAAAGGAGACAATAATATAATTAAAGATTTACTAAGATGAATTTACAAAACTGGGTAATAATACAAAATAGAATGATAAAACCTTGAACTAGGAATACTTAACCACAAAGAAGAATAGCCTCGAAGTAGGTCTACTCTACTAGGTCGCTCTTATAGTCTAGGAGCCACATAGAAGGTGACCGTGGCACGGAAGTGTGTACAACTGTTCTTTTCATAAAATGATTTTCTGGTGTCTAGGGCTTATTTCTAGGTTGGATAACGCATATCTGGTATGGGGAGATTTTCTCCAAAATGGCTGCCAAGATGGCCGCCGGGCCCAAATTGACCAACATCGAAAACTCTCTGTATCTCGAGAACGGTTGTTTCTAGCTAAAAACTACAGAGAACTGAATTTGTTCAAAACACTTTTTTACACTGTCTGGGACCACTTTCATCATGATTCGCTTCTTATATTTTTTGTACTGTGAATTAATCCCAAATTGAATACCATATTTTGCAGGATTTCAATGCAAACTTCAATATATTTGTAAGGACAGGTAAAGAAAAGTCTAAAGTGTTTTCCTATTGGAGCACTTTTCTTTATGAGCTCTTCCCTATACTGAGGGACATTATAAGAGTCGACAGAGAGGAGAAGTGGGAGCTCCATAGGTCTGCATTTCAAAGAGCCTTACTATTATTTTTATCGGCGTCGCAGACGCCGAGCAACATATTGTCCATCTTAGTGTTGTTGTTGTTGTTGTTCTCTTCAAGTTGTTTTCCTGGCTTACCCATGCATTATAGACATTGTATAATAATAATTGTTAGCCGTTAGTAACCCGTTTGTAACCGTTAGTTAGTCGTTAGTTATTAGAGCCTGATGGTCGGCCCCATCCCGTTGTGGCGCAGGCAAGTGTTTATAGTGGCGCCATCTTTACGTTTCAACATTTTCATGAGTTGCATAATATAAATTGTTGGGGGGTGTTGGAGGGTCATGCGACCCCGATTTAGCACAGTTTTTGTGCTATTAACTGTTCTTTGGCAAGATAAATTTTTGCAAGATGGGGCTCAGTTTACTATGAAGATTGCTTGAAGCGGGAAGAAAGCCATCCTAGTGTCTTTGAGTTATTTGTGAGAGGTGGATTTGTAGTTCAGCATGGAGAGAAAAATTTTAGTAGTGTCGGTATGGATCAATGATTGGAGATGTGCTACAACAAGCCTGCAAAAGGACAAGGTGGCATAATTGGTATGACAAGAAGAAAAGAAGCTGTAGCTCTTCAAGACATAATCAATCATGATACATATTCAATAAACATGCTCCATAGAAAAAATTATGGAATAACTGCAAAGAATGAGTATGTCCTGCATCACGAGTTTTCGGACATTTTAACATAGAAGGATAATCAGTGTGTCATGAAAATGGTTAATTTTATTACTGATAGGTATAACCCATTTGTTCTAACAGACCAGGAACGAGTTATTAACTTTGCAACAGGGAAGCACTTGCCAGAAGCAAAGGTACATAGAATTTAATATGAAATGCATCACTGAAGGACGTAAGCAGTATAATAACTTTCGTGATCAAGTTTTCAAACGAAAGTCCAAGCAACTGCTTCATCCTTTGTCAAAGAAAATGGCTTTGAAGGGAAAAACTGAAGTAAAAAGTGTTGATGTAGCAAAAGAAAATCTAATGCTCAGAGGATAATAGAGGTAGATAGAAAGCGAGGGTATTCCATTGATAAACTTTTAACTTATGAACTAACAAGTACATCCTCCTTCATGAGATAGAAAAAGATTTGGGAGATACATCATGCACAGTATTTGATATCATGCTCCATACCCGTGCACTATTGCTGCTGCTGCTTCTGCAAGTTCTATGAAAACATTTGGAGAGTTAGCTGAAACGATATTGAAAATAATTATGTCATTGTCAAAGGGAACAGAAAGAGCTGATGTACTCTTTGATCGATATCAGAAGAACAGTATAAAAGCTAGAGAAAGACTCAGGCGCACCAAGAAAGATCCTATTCATATGACAATATCAAGCAGTTCTTGCCCAAAGACATGGATGCTATAATTTTGGTCCTCAATCCATAATAAAAATAAACTCCAGAAATGCTTTACAACCTATCCCCTGCAACATCAGGAAAGATTGTCAAAAGTAACTGTGTTCTTAGTGGTATGTATGATTGGGGAAAAAGCGCTTAAAGTACAAAATGGACATGTAACCAAGGTACCTGAGTTGAGCTCTACAGTGCATACCTCCACCTATCTAGTTCTTTTTCAGTTCCTTCCTTGCTTTCACTACATATCACAAAGTCATCCACTAGTATCATGGTCCACGGAGACTGCTGCCTGACTTCCTTCGTCAGTCTGTCCATTTATGGGTAGGCGGTGGCCGAACTGGTAGCGTACTGGGCCCACATTCACCGCGCGATGGACGACGCGGGTTCGAATCCCCACGCTACCACTCGGATTTTTCAGTCACCGCCGAGTGGCTTAAAACTACCCACATGCTGTCCTGAAGGCCCCCCGGAACTCGTTCTTGATTCGCTTGGACGGCTTCCTCTTGAGTCCGGGTTGATGGGTGGTCTTCAGGACAGCATGTGGGTAGTTTTGAGCCAATGCAAGATGGCGCCACTATAAACACTCGCCTGCGCCAGAACGGGCTGGGCCGACCATCAGGCCCCACCTGGAAGAAGCCTTGGGCCGACCATCAGGCCCCACCAGGAAGATGCCTACCGGCGCAACAGGCAACGACGTAAAAAAAAAAAAAAAAAAAAAAAAAATCACTACTGAGAACGAGCGGGCTGATCCTTGGTGTAGTCCAACCTCGACCTGAAACTCTCCATAACTCCTGCCATACCAACAACATCATAAACCTTTTAGAGAAACATAGCTTAATTCACGACTCGCAGCATGGGTTCACAAAAGGTAGGTCATGCCTCACCAATCTCTTGTCCTTCTACAATAAAGTATTTGAGGCGGTAGACAGAGATGAAAATTATGATGTAATCTATCTTGATTTTAGTAAAGCGTTTGACAAAGTTCCTCACCAACGACTGTTGCTTAAATTACAGGCTCACGGAGTAGAGGGTAAAGTTTTGAACTGGGTCAAGGCGTGGCTTAGCAATAGGAAGCAAAGAGTGCAAATCAATGGTAAAAGATCTGACTGGGGATGTGTTACGAGTGGGGTCCCACAAGGTTCGGTATTAGGTCCACTTTTGTTTATTATTTATATCAATGACTTAGACACAGGAATTAGTAGTGATGTTAGTAAATTTGCAGATGATACCAAGATCGGTAGAGTAATTGAGTCGGATCAGGACGCTAGTATTCTCCAAGGTGAACTCAATAGATTATATGACTGAGCGGATAAATGGCAGATGGAGTTCAATGTAGGGAAGTGCAGTATTCTGAGTGTAGGTAGGAACAACCCCTCACATAACTATTGCTTAAATGACACTCATAAGTAGGTCTGGGTGCGAGAGGGATTTAGGGGTCTTAGTGAGCTCTGATCTCCGTCCAAGGGCACAATGCACTCAAGCTAGAAATCGAGCTAATAGGGTACTGGGATTTATTTCGAGGAGCGTAAGCAACAGAAGCCCCGAAGTCTTCCTCAAACTATATTTAGCATTAGTTAGACCTCATCTTGACTATGCGGTTCAGTTCTGGTCACCCTACTATAGAATGGATATCAAAATGTTAGAATCGGTGCAGAGGAGGATGACTAAGATGATTCAGGGGTTGAGAAACTTGCCATAAGAGGAAAGACTCAAACAGTTAAACTTGCATTCTCTAGAAAGGCGAAGGGTGCGTGGAGACATGATCGAGGTTTATAAATGGATGAAGGGCTTTAATAAGGGAGACATTCATAAGGTTTTGTTGGTAAGAGAACCGGGTAGGACACGAAGTAACGGGTTTAAACTGGATAAATTCAGATTTAACAGGGACATAGGCAAAAATTGGTTTACTAACAGGGTGGTGGATGAGTGGAATAGGCTTAGCAGTCATGTGGTGAGTGCCAATACAATTGTCACATTCAAAAATAGACTAGATAAATTCAGGACAGCGATGTTAGGTGGGGTTAGATACACGGGAGCTTAGGGTCAAAGGAGCTGCCTCGTACAGGCCTACCGGCCTCTTGCAGACTCCTGCGTTCTTATGTTCTTATGTTTATGTTATTTTGGGACACATGGTGTGCTTCCTCTGATAGAGGAATTTATATGTAGGAAGGATACCAGATATATCAGCTGACAACTTCTCCAATAGCCCTGCTACCTGATGACTACAATTTATATGCAATCAGCTATAGTGAGGAGGAAATTGCTTGTGGCCAGGTACCTCACTGTGACAAGCATCTTAAGACTCAGAAGAATTCCACATCCTGTTGGAAAGACATGCAAAATGTATTAGCACAAAAAAATAATAATAAATGCTGTCATGTTGAAATTAGGATAAAAATAAATTAAAGTTAGGTGTTCAGAAAACATGTGAACTGAAAAAGAGACAAGCTGGAAAATTTAAACAAAAGTACAATATAACAGTGCCTGAGGGACAGAGTGATGAATGGAAGAACATAAATGCTATTGCAGCTATAGCATATGCCCCCAACTTTAACTTTTTTGAACTGAAAGATAGGAAGGGGGCCTAGCCGAACCTAACCTGCACAATCTTACATAACCTTCCGGTAGATTTTGGCCTGACCTGAATGATGTATTCCAGAGACACTGACTTCATTTCTTGGTAATCTATGATGCTTTATCATATGGATATAATTGTCGCACCAAAAAGCAACGATGAGAACAGTAGGGCGAAATAGATGCAGAATTACAACACAGCCATATCAAGAAAATATATAAAAAAAATCTCCATAACTGACATTTTCATAAATTCCTCAGAATTAATACTGTAGTCAGTGTCTTAAATAAGTGAGAAACATCATCTTATTGCTTTGGAAACCTTGTGCTGTGAAGTACAGGGTAAATGACACTATCTTAGAGCCGCAGCTCAACTTAAGAGTAGTAACCTATCACCACTAAGGATAATAACCTATTGCTGCTAAATAAACTATGGCGACTTAGTGGATTGAGAATATTTATGAATCAACGGAACGTGGCTAACTTAACAAATAGTGACTGCAACTGTAAACTGTGAGGCTCTATCATATGGAGACAGTTGTCTCACAGGAAAACAACTATGAGAAGATGAGTGAAAAAATTGCGGAATCAAAATGCAGCCATTTCAAATAATTATCAAATATTTCCATGGCTGAAATTCTCATTAATTACTTATAAATGAAGTCATAATCTTAAATAACTGAAAACATCATCTTGATTCAATGGCAGTTTGCACTATGATATAGCTGTTATGACACATGACTAACCTGAAGAATCCTACCGTAACATTAGGGATGGTAACCCATTTCCACAAAGCATAACAACCCATTGCTGCTAAAACAGTAAGCTGTCACCTCTTAATGGATCTCAGAAAGCTGATAGCAGATTATAATTTAGCAAAAAACTAGGTAAATTTTAGGAATAGCGACTCCTAGCGGGTGCGCGTTTAGGGCACGGTGTGGTAGTAATTACAACATTTATAGCACATACGACGGGGTTTTGACAAGCGGACAGGCGTGTTTGTCACTAGGGGTGTATTTTTCCACAATGGCCTCACGATTTCTTCTAAGTCGATGGGCGATGAGACTGCGAGCTCCGGGGTGAAGAAAGGAAAGAGCCCGCGCGGAAAAATACACCCCTTGTGGCATAAACACGCCTGTCCGCTTGTCAAAACCCCGTCGTACGTGCTAGAAATGTTGTAATTACCACCACACCGTGCCCTAAACGCGCACCCGCTAGGAGCCGCTATTCCTAAGATTTACCAAAAACTATTTTGGTGACCACCGGTGACTTAGGTGAAAATCTATAGTAATCTCTCTCTCTCTCTCTGTGTGTGTGTGTGTGTTATTAGAGTTCCATTATACCTCGAATGCTTTTTGAGGTGTCCGTCTTATCCGCAACATATCACAATAGTTTTCACATGATTGAGTGATTAGTTTAAGCAACTAGAGTCAACATGTTTACTGGCCACGAAAACAACTACTTCCAAAAAATGAATGGCAAGAGATAACACTGAAATTACTTCCCGAAAAAATCCATTGGGATAAATGAGATGACCGACTGTTGTGGTGTCATGTGGTGAGGAGTAGTGAGTGACGTATCGGACATCCGCCTCCGCGGAGCCTCCGCACTGAAAATAATATCCGCATTACGATCCGCATTCACCTTTTCAGACAACAAAAGCTCAGCATCATTATCCGCCTCCGCGTTTTATATTTAATTAATGAAAATGAATTGAGACACAGATATAATTTCAAATTATAATACTTAGTTACCCCTGCAAAATTACGTTTTCACCGTTTAGTTTCTCTTAAGTCCGATAGATGGTGCAACAAGCGGCATCCAGGCTTAACATTTGTCAAGATGGGCTCTGCTTCTGTCACAATGTAACCGGTCTGTGTAAGGCAATCGGAATTGCCTGTTACCCAAATGAGTGGCGCCTCATCATTGATAGCTCATCCAGAAACCTGAAAGTTGTACTGCTCTTTAACGGGAATGTGTATCCGTTTCTACCCCTGAGTCATTAACTGTACCTCAAAGAGGAATACAACAGTGTCGAGACCTTTCTAGAAACCTTGAAGTATGATAAGTATGGCTGGGAGGTTATCGGAGACTTCAAAATGGAAGCATTAATGATGGGTCTCCAAGGAGGCTTTACAAAGTTTCCCCGTTATATTTCCTTTGTAAAAGTAGGGGAACCGCAGTTCACTATCATAGTCCACAACGGACTGAGTTCTCTGTTGGAAGGCACAATGTCAAATGTGAGCCACTAGTGGATCCCCAGAAAGCATTACTTCCACCATTGCCCCCTAAATTGAGTCTTATTAAACAAAATGTCACAGCTATTCATCTGGAATCTGCAGCTTTCAAATACCTTAGAGACTTCTTTCCAAAGGCTGGTGTCTTCGTTCGACCACAAATAAAGAAGATCCTGAAGTGAACAAAATTCTCCAAGAAGCTCAGTAGGAAGGAAAGAAAAGTTGAGACAGCTTCATTGGTGTGGTTAAGGGCTTCTTGGGCAACCACAAGGCCGTAAACTGAGTGGATCTGGTTGAGTCTTTCGTGGAGAACCACGGCAAAATAGGCTGCAGGATGTCCCTGAAAGTACATAACCTTCATACTCTTCTTGATAAATTCAAGGGGAATATGGGAGCATACTCAGAGGAGCAGGGCGAGTGCTCCCACCAAGCTATACTGGACTTTGAACGCAGCTACCAAGGAACGTATAACGAAAACATGGTGGGGCTGATTCTTTAAAGTAATTTACATTACTGTCGCAAATCTTAAAAATCTACTCACTTTTAAGCCTCTTTGTTTAGTATTAATACATGTAAAATTTTGAATCAAAACTGGTCTGTTTTTAAGTAGAAAATAGGTTAATTGCTAAATTTTAATATCCAGATTACAAAGCTAAAGTTTGAGATGAATAATGGCCATTCTTACATAATATATGCAATTAAGAAAACGCACAATCCATCCAGGAACAAAATTTATATTACAAAGTGATATAGGGCTCTGTCACATAGGACTAGAGGTATCCTGAGGAGAGACAGAAAAAGGTATGTCAGAGGTCAGCAGAGGATGTTCAGGGTCATCTCAGTGCAAATCACCTCCGACTGCTTATCGAGCCCTGTAGAGGCTCCGCTCCGAGCTTACCTCCCAGGTGAGCGCTATCCGAACAGCATGTCAGACAGACATGGATGAACAGAAGGCATGGACTGAGTACTTTGAACACCTGCACATGGAATACCTCCGAGCGGGCAGCTTCCAGCTGCTGAACTGAAAATAGCGGATAATAATCCACCCATTGATAAAAGCACACATCATGACAATGTCAGAGAGGCTGTGGCAAGGTTGAAGGGTGAAAAGGCACATGGTATCTGAAATATCAGTGCGGTCTTGACTGCCGAACGGCAATCTGGTACCATTCCTCCTGACTGGAAGAGAGGGTAGGTCGTCCCTATCTGGAAAGGGAAAGGGGACTGCAAGGACTGCAACAACTACCGTATTATTACAGAGAATCGTGTGTGTGTGTGTGTGTGTGTGTGTGTGTGTGTGTGTGTGTGTGTGTGTGTGTGTGTGTGTACGAATCTATTGTGTGGAGAAACTGGGGGAACTTCTAATTATATGACTATTATAAACGAAGTAGGGAGAAAGATAGTTCTCATAATTAACTTATCTCCTCTACTTTAATGAACCACTACAATGTGGCTTCGCTTGTTATCTTTTCCTATTTTATAGTACAGGTATTAATATATAATTGCTAATCGTATGCTTCCATTCACCCCTCCCCCCCTCTACGGACAACCTCGGAAGAGACAACATGCAGCATCACTCCTCCACTTTCACTACGTGGACTCGGGAAAAGCCCTCTTTGGTTTTTAATTTCTTCTTTCCACAAAGTACACCTTCAAAAGCAGTTTAAAGGCACCTTTGTCTTCTTTGATTGGAGGTGTGTTGCAGATACTACAGTTTTCTTGATTTACCCTTGGTTAGTCTTATTACTGTATAGTACACACACACACACACACACACACACACACACACACTGCTCTGTAGTTCAGGGGTTAAAACCTCTGTTCTGCCAGGCTTCGCGGCCTGACAGGCGAAAGTTCGAGCCCCGCTCAGGTCGGGATTTTTCCTCTGACAAGGTATGGTTACTGTCCTCCCCTGAGCAAGGGAGATGGGGGGTGTGGTGTGTGGAGGTCCTGGCAGTACCCAGAGATCGACTACTATGAGCTTGCTCTTGTCGGGAGGGTACCTGCTGGTGATTTCGAGTCCAACTCGTGATCACGCCGTGGGGAACTACACACACACACACACACACACACACACACACACACACACACAAATATCGCGCTCATCTGGCAGTCGGCAGGGTGAGGTTGGCGCCTTGGTCAGCTCGAAAGGTTTTTCTTTGATCGAGATAGTTTCTGTCCCCCTTGAACAATGAAGACAGGATGTATAATATGTGAGGTCCCAGCCGTAGCAACTGATCGGCCCAATGAGCTCCGGAAAAACTTCTTGAAGGGTACTGAATGGCAATCACGAGTTCAACTCACTGATCAGAACATGGGTGAATAACCCACGTACACACACACACGCATGCGCACTTAACATACAACTTTTTACCAACAGGAAGCTAAACAAAATGGAGGACGCCCAACTGTACGTGTCTGCCAACGCCATGCAGCGACGAGATGCACTGCTGGTCCTGAGCGAGTACCTGCCGCAGATGTCCTGGCGGGAGGAGGGCGAAGCTGTCCTGGACGTGGGCTGTGGCTCAGGTGTGTGATGGTGTAGGAAAAACCGACACTATCATTCTGGACACGGGCCGTGACTAGGTGTGTGTCGTGGGAGGCAAGAAGGAAATTGTTCTGGTTATTGGCTGCGGTTAGACATGGTCTGCGAATCAAGTGTGTGGTAGGGAAGTGGAACCTCTTTTTTTCTTGTCTATGGCGCCGGCAGACTTTCTTGGTGGGGCCTGATGGTCGGCTCCAGCCTGGTATTGCCCAGGCAAATGTTTATAGCGGCCCCATCGGTGTGATCGTGATCCATGCTTAAGATTTTAGGAAGACTATGCCCGGGGATCAAACAAGGAAAAATATTTCTCCTTTATATTCATTTAAAAAATGAAACTATTACACACAGCACATCTCGTCAGTGGCAGACAACAAAGGAAGCATCAAAACATAACATAAACATTCATATTAATTCATATTCACTTTCATATTCATAAACAAATCATATTCAGTGAAACGCAGTTGCATATAACTAAAGTTACACACATCTAAAACAAGACTCACGCAGGCACACACCACTCAGATAAGGATTCTCAATCAAGTTCACACCTTGTATTCGAGTATCAGTTCCTAATACAAACCGAAATAATAATTTCCACCGTACGTCTTTTTTTATAATTTTTTTAAAAGAGCCGGCCCAAGGGCAACAAAAAGAGGGTAGAAAAAAGTCCGCTACTTGCCACTCCCACAACAGAAGATAGTATAGAGTGGCCGAAAGAGAGAGGTCGATTTCGGGTGAAGAGGTGTCTTGATACACTCTTCTTGAAAGAGGTCAAGCTATAGGCAGGAGTAAATACAGACGATGGAAGGCTGTTCCAGAGTTTACCAGTGTAAGGGATGAAAGAGTGAAGATGCTGGTTAACTCTTGCATAAGGGGTTTGGACAGTATAGGGATGAGCTAGAGTGGACAGTCGAGTGCAGCGGGGCCGCGGGAGGGGGGGAGGCATGCAGTTAGCAAGTTCAGAAGAGCAGTCAGCGTGAAAATATCAATAGAAAATAGAAAGAGAGGCAACATGGCGGCGGAATTTAAGAGGTAGAAGACTATCAGTAAGAGGAGGAGAGCTGATGAGACGAAGAGCCTTAGACTCCACTCTGTCCAGAAGGGCTGTGTGAGTGGAGCTCCCCCCCCCCCACACGTGAGATAGATACTCCACACGAAGGCGGACAAAACCCCTGTAAATGGAAAACATCTGTACGGGGGAGAAGAACTGGCGGAGACGACAGAGAACGCCCAACCTCGAGGAAACTGATTTAGTGAGAGAGGAGATGTGAAGTTTCCAGTTGAGATTTTGAGGTACAGTAAACTCCTGGACGATACAATAACAACAGGCTTGCTCTAAAATTCATGAATTTATTCTCACGGTTATCTGGAATGGGTTAGGGGATCACCAGGACTGCAACAACTACCATGATATTACGCTGCTCAGTATGCCAGGCTAGGAGCTTGCCCAAGTAATGCTCATCCGGATACGAAACCAGCTGCTAAATCTTAAGAGACCTGAACAGTCCTGATTCACGCCTGGTCAGTTGACAACTGACCATATCCTGGCGCTTTGCGTACTGGTGGAGTGGCGACGCGAGTTTCGACAGGGGATGCTTGAAGGGTATGTCTATCTCAAGAAGGCGTTTGATTCAGTGTTTCGTGCGGCACTCTGGGATCTCCTGCGACTCCGTGGGATTTTTGCAAGGACCGTTAGTCTATTGACTGCCCTGTATCTTGGGACTGAGAGTGCTGTGAAGTGTATGTCAAGGGGGGGAACGTACGCAGTCCAGCTTCTTTCCCATGAACGCGGGAATGAGGCAGGGCAGTGTCCTTGGCCTATCACTTTTCAAACCTTGTATGGACTGGGTACTAAGCATTTTCTGGAGGATCTGTTGGCAATACCAGGATCACTGGCCTTGTTTTTGCCAATGATGCAATAATCCTTGCGGTGTCGCTGGAGGTTCTGGTGATGGATTTCGAGGAGGCGAAGCCCATAGGACTCCAGGTCTCTTAGGCCAATACCAAGGTACAGGTGTTTGGAGAATTGCTAGATGTAACAATAGTGTCTTTTCATGCCTGTGGTAAAGGCACTCATATCTTGGGAAATTTCATATACTTTGGTAGCGTAGTTCAGGGTAACGGCAGGTCTCGTCAAGAAGTCTTACGGCGAATTGGTTGACCTATGATAATATGGACTTGTGTTTTAGTATTACGTCCATTGTTATCAATTTATTGTCGTTAGTACTGTATTATTATTATTTTCTTATCATGTTCGCTAGCATCTTAAGTGACGCCATCATCACCGCTGGCCCGCCTCAGTTCGCCCGGGTAGTTAGAGAGACCGCAGCTCCCGTCCTACGGCATGCCAGCCTTCCCTGCCGCATTAAAACCACCAAAAAATATGTTGGCAAGGCAGTGCTCATTCATCTTCCCAAAGGGCCTGTGATTCAAGTTATAGATATACCAGGCCCGCTGTCTCGGCCCATCTACACGCTGCCATAAAGCGTCCAACTGCTCAGGAAGAGTGAAAACGGACGTTAAACGAAATGTGCCGAATGACATACATTTCATATAATTATCCTAGGACAGACTTCTCTGAATCTGCTGCCAACGGAGTTGTGCTCCCCCATCATTGTGCTGTAGCCATCAGATCCAAAAACAATAATTTTAGCAACAGGTACATTAAAGTTAGTGTCTCCAAAACTGCAGAGAATACTCTTCTTCACGTTGCACCCCTTTTGGATTCAGCTGTGAATATTGGCACCAGACTCTAAAATTAGCTTGCAACTTACTTGCATCTGCAAACCGTACCATTATAAACAAGTTTTGCGAGGTTGAGATGTCTGTTGACTCATACGCCAAGATTCTAAACTTTGCATTCCTTAATTTATCTGCCAATTTTTTCTTGATAACATTTCGCCATGACTTTCGTACAAACACTGTTGCATTTCATTCTTTTCATGCGTAATTCCTTTGCTATGGCTGAATCAGTAAAGCAGTCCTTCACTATATCACACAAATGATCTGCAGATATAAAAGATACATTATGTTCTACCGTGAAAGCTGTTAGCTCAAGTCTGCTGTCTTTACTGCATCACTTTTGCTTTTCTTCAGTTCACCACTTTCAAATAGCTCAGATTTTTCTCTTATGCTGAAAGTGCTGACAATTTCTTGTGCTTCATGCTCGTATCATGCAACTTCATGAGATTCTTTGAGCAGAATTTTCTACTCAACACACACGACACAAGGCCTTAAAGGAACTTTTCTTTGATGGCTGTAATCAAGGATACTATTTTTCCCACACATCTATATTTTTGCTTTCATATCTTCTTTTTCCTTCGAAAAATCACTACTGCAGGTCTTTTCTCCAATGTCTTTTGTTTTATTTTCTGAACTTTCAGACATGTTTGCCAACGATCTCTGACATTATAAAAATACGAAAACGATTAGGCTCCTACCGCCGCGAGGGAGAAACAGGACGTGACCTTGACGGCGGCGGCCCACGGCACGTATTGGCCCAGTAACCCAGAGCATTAGTGCTGAACCGGGAAAAAAAATGTAGAAAGCTGATTTTTCAGGAAAGATGCCTTGAGGTCTATCTAGTAACATGGTACAAAGTCCCCTAAAATCCAGGCTGTGGAAAATTCACAATCCAAGATGACCGTTGATGAGTCGACCGGACACCAGAAAAACACTAAAAATGTAATAACTTTGTTACTATTCATCAGAGAGAGATGATTTTGGGGTCTTACCCCATGTTTTTGTGGGCAAGGAGTGTAAATATACGGTTAGAAATTCAATCCAAGCTTTACTTTCAAAATAATCATGTGCTGTCTCAAGAAATTATTCTGCCAAATTGCAGAACTACCATTAGTTATCTGGTTCACAAAAATGGCACAAGATTAAATTAACCAAATCCAATTTCAGTAGGATGCTAACCGCTACAAACTGTGAACCATACAATACATGGAAGAGCATATCCATACAGCATATATAACAAGAAGCAAATAATACAACAAAGAAACCATTGGTCCAGTCTGCCAGGTACCAAATCTGAGTACATTTATGTCATAATATTTACAACACAATTCTAGTTTCAACCCTCATCTGAATCTATGGATTGGCTGTTGTTATATGTCCTCCCAATGCACGAGGAACACATTTCAGTGCAAAATAGCCCAGCTTTGTAACAACTGCATTTTTTTCCACATCCTACTTTGCAGCCACATGAGATCATTCGCAACACCCGATCAGGTGCCACAGGTTGGTCTGTTGCAACTGGAAGCAACCTGCCATCTTGTACTTTCCATCCCCATTCAGTAGGTGCCAGCTCATTTCCAGACCACTGCTGCACTGCTAAGTAGGCCCGATATGAATGATATTTGGCGGCAGCTGATGTTGGTGGAAGGCTCTCTAAGTTGACTCCACTTGAGTACACAGATTTTCTACCAAACTGCCTCATGTACAGTACATACCGAAGCATATCCAGAGAGGTGGATTGAACTGCCCCTTACAGTTTTAACAAAAATTGTTCTCCATCTCTTGCCACCTCTTCATGACTTGATGAAGGCTGATGAAACACATCCAGCATTCCCCATTCGTTCCTGCCTTCAATAATGGACACTGCCTTCCTCTTACCTACATTGTATAAGGCTGAAACAGTATCACAGCCTGTTATAGCATGTAGGAACATGAGATTGGTTTTAAGGTTGGGACTGATGGCCTGTTGAATAGCATTTATGCTGTAAACTGATGGTGGATCACGTTCAAACATCATGAAAATGTTCATATCTCTAGTTGCCTGGGCAGTGAGCATCACCAGCAAATCAGTATCCTTCCCAACAACTACAACTGGTCGTTCATGGTCACCAGCTGCTGCAGTCAGTGATGTGGCTACAACGAGATGATCTGCATCTGCAGTGCTCTGCTTACAGTTCACACCATTAGACTTTAATTTTGTCATGAGTATACCAATCAACCGCTGCTTGCTCTTACTGTTTGCCATGAATGACGTTTGGGAGGTGGTAGGTACCATGTCCACCTCAAATATAATATCTGCAGATGCATTCTGGACTGCCCAGCTGTGTTGTTCTAGTGCTTTTGTTGATATGGTGCAGTCGTATCCATCAAATATGATTGTTGAACCCATACCATAATGTTAAGAACATGTGTCACATAGGTGTCACACACCTTTCCATATGTAGCGTCACATGGCCAAGTTACACTGTGTAAGAGGTGGCCACCATCAATAATGAATTGTGAGTTCTCGGGGATCTGTAACTGGTCATTCACCTTTGACTTCAGCATAATGGCAAGGACACTTTTGGTGTTTTTGCGCATCATCCCATGATGAAAAAGGGAGGGAGGGTGGGTCTCAAATTCATAACAAAGGAAGTCCGGCATTTCATTATGATGCTTCATAATACATGTCACACGCATGAAAAGAACGGCTGCGTTGACTTCCACACTCTGTCCTCTTATAGGAACTTGAGACCTAGCGCTGCTGATTGACAAAACCCTGTTTTTTCGCTTTATTTTCTGATCAGCATAGTTGTGTCCTGTCATTGCTTCTGCTCCAGCTTTCCCCACTGTGTATGATTCATCAGCATTTGCTGCAGTATTAGCAACTTCACCAGTGGAAATACAGGCAAGAGATTCATACCCTTGATATGAGAATGGGGAATGTGTAGAAAGCCAATTAATGAAAGTGTCACAATCCTGACTGTCACGTGCTGTTCTGGATGGACGTAAATCAGTATGCTGGTCTGATGTGCTGCTATGAACACCACAGAAGTTTTCCAGTGCATTGCAGAGAGGAACACATTTTGGAGTTACAAAGACCCATTTGGTCACAGTGCTATCAGTTATTCCCCTACCACGAGTCAGTCCACCAGATGTCTTGAATAATCTCATGAGTTCTTGCTCAATTATTGGTCTGTAAAATTCCCACTTCAAAATGTATCACTTCTCCGTATTGTAAAGTAACCATGCTTGGAGAAATTTAGAAATTCAGTTTCACCCATGATTTCAGGTAGCTTCTTCATTGAGTCAAGATACAGACGTGATGATTTAGCATAAGCAGTATGGCCTGCTGCATGGAATATCGGGATCATTTCACTCACAGCATGAAGATGCAAATGCCAGTCTCCTGTGCGCTCTGCTCTGATAAAGAGCATAATTACTTGCACCTGCTTTAAATACTGGATCCATAACTTGCCTGTACGACTTTGTCTAGCAACATCTGCCATGAGATCATGTAAAATATGAGTCAGCTGCTGAACTACCTCTTCATTCATAATGCTACTCATGTCACACTCCCTGGCAAGGAGCATTCTTTGAACAGAGCAAAACTGACTGATATCCATTCCACTCAGACAACCTGGTGTCTGTAATAAGTAGTAATTGATGGCAAGCAGAAAATCCGTATTCTAGACAACACCTAATCAAACTACCATTCGTCTAGACAAGACAGGGGCACCAGCAAGAGTCAGACAAGCAAAGCAGAAAGCTGATTTTTTTCAGGAAAGATGCCTTGAGGTCTATCTGATTTGAAAGTAAAGCTTGGATTGAATTTCTAACGGTATATTTACACTCCTTGCCCACAAATACATGGGGTTAGACCCCTAAATAATCTTTTTTTGATGAATAGTAACAAAGTTATTACATTTTTTGTGTTTTTCTGGTGTCATCAACGGTCATCTTGGATTGTGAATTTTCCACACCCTGGATTTTAGGGAACTTTGTACAATGTTACTAGACAGACCACAGGGCATCTTTCCTGAAAAAATCAGCTTTCTACATTTTTTTTCCCGATTCACCGTATTTTCAACTAATTCTCCTGAGCTACAGCTTGTTGCACAAAGATGTTCGCTAACGGCCCGCGGTAGCAGGGGAATGATACGGGTATCAGACCTACCCGCTTCGTGGGATAGTTATTCACGCCACATCACAGTCTAGTATGTAATATATATATATATATATATATATATATATATATATATATATATATATATATATATATATATATATATATATATATATGGCGATCTAGATGGCGCCACTATAAACACATGCTTCCGCCATGATGGGCTGGGGCCGAACACCATCCAGGCCCCTCAAGCAAGCCTACCGGCGCTAGAGGCGTAGACGTAAATATATATATATATATATATATATATATATATATATATATATATATATATATATATATATATATATATATATATATATATATATATGACTAATATTTTATGATACAATTCTTTAATTCAAATAATTTATAGAATATTTTAAGAGATTTTTTTCAAAGTAGTATTATCATAATAGCATATCAATTATCGCATAAAATCAACTAAATTATCGAATATCGTATGGACGTTGTCGTTTATCGTAGAAACCGCCAGTTTATCGTATTTATTTGATAATTATTGTATATCTGGTAACGCAAATCAGCGCATGCGCACAAAGACGTTCCATTTCATCCCTATTTATCCTGCTACACCGCCAACATAAGTGAGTATTCCGTCTGGCAGCTTGGGTCTCCCATACTGCCCTATGACTGCCAAGCACACTTATGTCCAGCTCCTTCAGCTGGTCTTGCTACGCCGGTCTGTAAACGAGAATCGGCGTGTGTGTGTGTGTGTGTGTGTGTGTGTGTGTGTGTGTGTGTGTGTGTGTGTGTGTGTGAATTCTTGCTTATTAATTCCTCATTCTCTCATATATTTCATGATATAATGGGAAGACCAACCCATATACGTTTATCATTTATTAATAAGGAAAATAAACGCAGCCGTTTTTATTTCTGAAGCACAAAACGCAATACAGCTCCGCTGTGGGATGATAAATTATTTATCTTTTCAGGAGACGTGACTCGCAACCTCTTGATGCCTTTGCTGCCACGCGTGGAGCAAGTGGTCGGCGTCGACGTTTCAAGAGACATGGTGAACTTTGCTTCTAAGACATTCGAACACAATTCTCTCTCCTTCCATCATCTGGATATTGAACGAGCCGTGCAGCCGCGACAGGCATTTCCTGATGGCTTCAGTAAGGTATATTAAATATATCTAGTCCCTTTATTAGTGGGTGGCAATATTCATGGGAATATAATTATCTTTCATCACTAATTACACGCTGATTATCTTCTGAACCTGTAAACTGCATGCTTCTCTCCTACCGCAGCATCGTTGAATAAACCTTTCACCTTTCAGTCAGTCAGTCATTGGAGGCATACGCCGGGGAGGTGCGTCGCCTCGCCCATTTTACGACTCTAAGCCCAGGCAAGTTTCGATGCAGGCCACCTTCTCATCCTAAGTACCTCCTCGCAGGATCCATCGACTTGTTTAACTCGCGAACTCTGTGGGCGTCCCCCTGGCCTCTCCCACACATGATTGTCTCTTTACAGAAACAACCCGATGAACAGTATCAGCTTCTGGGTAGCATGATATCCATTCAGTTGGCACTGACGGACGAGGCGAATAATATATGTCTAATCAATCTCACGGAGTGGTCGCCGGTTTGACAAAAAGTCGTTCCAGCGGTATCCCATGATTCTACGTAGTCAGTTACTACCGAAGGCATCAATCCGCCTTTCTAAGTCACTCTTAATGTCCATATCTCACTGCCAAACAGTACGACAGTGTGCGTAGGCGACTCAAAAATCCGGACATTTGCCCTCCTACACAGGTATCGACAACGTTATATCACGTGCTGAGCGAGTTCATAACATCGTGGGCCAAGCCAATCCGCCTTAAGACTTCCTGGCAAGACTCTCTGTTGTTCTGAACTATGCTACCAAGGTATGTGAAATTTTACATGATCTTAGTGTCCTCGCTACACGCATGAACAGATTGTAATGTTTCATCTAGCATGCCTCAAAACACATAAGAACATAAGAACGTAGGAGTCTGCAAGAGGCCGGTAGGCCTGTACCAGGCAGCCCCTTTAAACCTAAGCTCCCGTGTATCTAACCCCACCTAATATCGCTGTCCATAAATTTATCTAATCTATTTTTGAATGTGACAATTGTATTGGCACTCACCACATGACTGCTAAGCCTATTCCACTCATCCACCACCCTGTTAGTTAACCAATTTTTGCCTATGTCCCTGTTGAATCTGAATTTATCCAGTTTAAACCCATTACTTCGTGTCCTACCCGGTTCTCTTACCAACAAAACCTTATGAATATCCCCCTTATTAAAGCCCTTCATCCATTTATAAACCTCGATCATGTCTCCACGTACCCTTCGCCTTTCTAGAGGATGCAAGTTTAACTGTTTGAGTCTTTCCTCGTATGGCAAGTTTCTCAACCCGTGAATCATCTTAGTCATCCTCCTCTGCACCGATTCTAACATTTTGATATCCATTCTATAGTAAGGTGACCAGAACTGAACCGTATAGTCAAGATGAGGTCTAACTAATGCTAAATATAGTTTGAGGAAGACTTCGGCGCTTCTGTTGCTTACGCTCCTTGAAATAAATCCCAGTACCCTATTTGCTCGATTTCTAGCTTGAATGCATTGTGCCCTTGGACGGAGATCAGAGCTCACCAAGACCCCTAAATCTCTCTCGCACCCAGACCTGGTTATGAGAGTGTCATTTAAGCAATAGTTATGAGAGTGGTTGTTCCTACCTACACTCAGAATACTGCACTTCCCTACATTGAACTCCATCTGCCATTTATCCGCCCAGTCATACAATCTGTTTAGTTCATCCTGGAGAATACTAGCGTCCTGATCCGACTCAATTACTCTACCGATCTTGGTATCATCTGCAAACTTACTGACATCACTACTAATTCCTGTATCTAAGTCATTGATATAAATAATAAACAAAAGTGGACCTAATACCGAACCTTGTGGGACCCCACTCGTAACACATCCCCAGTCAGATCTATTACCATTGATTTGCACTCTTTGCTTCCTATTGCTAAGCCACGCCTTGACCCGGTTCAAAACTTTACCCTCTACTCCGTGAGCCTGTAATTTAAGCAACAGTCGTTGGTGAGGAACTTTGTCAAACGCTTTACTAAAATCAAGATAGATTACATCATAATTTTCATCTCTGTCTACCGCCTCAAATACTTTATTGTAGAAGGACAAGAGATTGGTGAGGCATGACCTACCTTTCGTGAACCCATGCTGCAAGTCGTGAATTAAGCTGTTTCTCTAGATGCTCCCGAATGTTCCTGGCTATTATGGACTCAGGCATCTTGCCTATAACCGATGTTAAGCTAATTGGGCGATAGTTTGAAGCATCTGACCTGTCCCCCTTTTTGAAAATCGGCGTCACATTAACTACTTTCCATAGGCTGGGCACATAACCAGTATTTACCGACATCTTAAAGATGTCGGTTAGTGGGTCACTGAGTACATCACCTAATTCCTTTAATACCCTCGGAAATATCCCGTCAGGACCTGGCGACTTATTCTTCGTAAGCTTATCTATCTCATCCTGAACTACTTGCCTGGTAATGATTATATTCCTCAATTTATCGCCATCCCCGCCCTCGTACACCTGAACCCTTTCCGGAATAGTCGTTCGATCCTCTTGTGTGAATACTGAAAGGAAGTAGTCGTTCAGCAATGTGCTCATATTTTCGTAATTTTCCACTAGCTCGCCTGTGTTTTTTTTTCAGCGGTCCAATTTTCTCCCTTGTTTTTGTTCTATACATCTGAAAGAAGCCCTTAGGATTACTTTTCGCCTCATTTGCTACTTTGATCTCATAGTTCCTTTTTGCTATCCTGTACCTATGTCTTGGCCCAGGAGACCCGAAGTTCCTAGAAAGTCATCACTAAAACCTCCAGTGGCTTCGTAAAGATTACTGCATCATCGGCAAAAAAAGGTCGGTGAGCCTGGTTGTTGTTGAAAACCGATGGGGCAAGGACAAAACCCTACCTCACTCTCACGTTCACTAGAAAGTAGGTGGACCCCCCCCCCCCCTCCCCTCCACACACACAGATTTCACAGCCCTCTCAGTTGCAGAATACAGATCAAATAGCAAACCATTGGTCCTTGTAGGAATCCCACGGAGTCGCAGGAGATCCCAGAGTGCCTCGCGATGCATTGAATCAAACGCCTTCTTGAGATCGACCTAGAGTGCAAGATAGTATCCTCTGTCAAAACTCACGTCTGCATTCCACAAGTGCGCGAAGCGCTGGGATACGGTCAGTTGTCGACTTACCAGGCAAGAATCCAGACTATTCAGGTCTCTGCAGTTTCAACAGGGTGCTACGAATCCGCATCTGCAATTGATGGGCAAGCACCTGGCCTGTCACACTACCACAGTGGTTGATGCAGTCCTGACGGTCCCCTTTCCCTTTCCAGATAGGGACGACCAACCCCCTCTTCCAGTTAAGAGAAATGGTATCAAATTGCCGTACTGCAGTCTAGACCGCGTGCAACCAGCGAATCATAGCCTCACCTCCAGCTTTGAGCAGCTTTGCACTGATGTTACAGATACCAGGTGCCTGTCCTCCTCTCAACATTGCCACGTCCTTTCAGACCTCGAAAAGAAAGGATGGGCTTTCGTCGATGAGTGAATCAGCATCCGCCACCTGCAACCTAGCAACTGGAAGCTACCAACTTGAAGGGTCCGCTGTGAATAACTGTCCAAAGTACTCAGCCCAACGAGCACCCTGCCCATCCATGTCCAACACGTGGCAGCCATCTGCTATCCGTATAACGCTCACCTGAGAGGCAGTCTCGGAGGGGAGCTTCTTCAGGGTTCGGTAAGCGGGTCGAAGGTCATTCGCATTGAAATGGCCCTCGACTTCCTCAACAAGACCCCTAGCATATAATATATCCTTGTCTCTCCTCAAGAGATTTCACAGCCTATTGCTAAGCCACGCCTTGACCCGGTTCAAAACTTTACCGCGACAGAGCCCTATAATGGTTCCGATTCCCAGCAAGCCTGACAGTGCGACTATCCTCAATATTCCCCAGCGTCTTCACTGAGGCAAATCCACTCCTAGATCTCCGGGGCTCTACAATACACTCTTTACATCTTGAAGAGTTTCACGTTTAAAGGTATCCCACAGTTCTACAGAGTCAAGGGTACTGACCACATTGAACAGAGTTGGGACCGTCACTGCACAGGCCTGATCTTTCAACCTCTCGAGATGGAACACAGTATTGTTGTATGTCGAGATTCTTCTTGAGCTGACATGAAACTTCAGTGATGCAACAACAATCCTGTCATCTGTAACAAAGAACGCAGCATTCCGGAAAACCCTGCAGTTATAAAGAATTCTCCAGCGATTGCCTATGAGGATGTGGTCAATCTCCTTAGCTATCCCCTAGGCATTGCTATATCAACTCCAGCGGTACAGCTTCAGTTTCTAGTATCAAAAGCTTGCAATCCTCAATCTCCTGGATCTTGCAAAGTTCATAAAAAGAGTTATTGATGTATATATTACCAGAACCATTGTTCCCAACATATTGCTCAAAGCCAACTCTGTCAGTACTAGTAGTTGCATTGAGGTCACCCAAGACAACAAATGTCTCCTGATTGGGACACTGCCCTAATACAGAGTCGAGTTTGGCCTAGAACACCTCCTTCTCTTCGATCTCACATATCTGGGTAGAAGCAGAGACAAGAGGCATGAAGCTCAATCTCATCAACCG
Source organism: Eriocheir sinensis (assembly GCF_024679095.1). NCBI lineage: Eukaryota > Metazoa > Arthropoda > Malacostraca > Decapoda > Varunidae > Eriocheir > Eriocheir sinensis. Next base: position 3,371,936 of record NC_066534.1, read on the forward strand.
AAATAACCTCAACCGCAAATGGCTACAGTTCACTGGAGATGCCTATTGCTACCCCCTAAATCTGGCACAAGCCATATATATATATATATATATATATATATATATATATATATATCTATATATATATATATATATATATATATATATATATATATATCAACAAAAGAGACAGCTCAAGGGCACAAAAATAGGAAACAATAATAACAAAAGCCCGCTACTCGCTGCTCCTAAAATGAATCCAAAGAGGTGGCCGAAAGAGAGGTCAATTTCGGGAGGAGAGGTGTCCAGATACCCTCCTCTCGAAGGAGTTCAAGTCGTAGGCAGGAGGAAATACAGATGAAGGAAGATTTTTTTTACAGCAAAGGAGACAGCACAAGGGCACACAAAAAAAGGAAACAACAATAAAAAAAAAAGCCCGCTACTCGCTGCTCTTGTAAAGAAACCGAAGAGGTGGCCGAAAGAGCAGTCAATTACGTGAGAAGAGGTGTCCTGATACCTTCCTCATGAATGAGTTCAAATCGTAGGCAGGAGGAAATACAGAACTGAGCTGCAGAGAGGTGAAACGTGTCGGGTGAAACGGGGGGTGGGTTAAATGTGGAATGACATGGATGGGTTAGGTGTTGAATTGTATGAGAGTTGTGGTGTAGTGTGTGTGGGAAGAGAAAGTTGTGTGTGTGTGTTGTTGTGTTGTTGGAGATTGTGAGAGTATTGGAATATTTATACAATTGTCACATTCAAAAATAGACTAGATAAATTCATGGACAGCGATATTAGGTGGGGTTAGATACACGGGAGCTTAGGGTCAAAGGAGCTGCCTCGTACAGGCCTACCGGCCTCTTGCAGACTCCTGCGTTCTTATGTTCTTATGAAGGAAGATCGTTCCAGAGATTACCAGCATGAGGGATGAAAAAGTGAAGATGCTGGTTGACTCGTGCGCAAGGAATTTGGACAGTAAAGGGATGAGCTTGAGTAGAAAGTCATGTGCGGTGGGGCCGCATGAAGGGGGGGGAGGCATGCAGTTAGCAAGTTAAGAAGAGCAGTCAGCGTGAAAATATCGATAGAAGATAGATTGGGAGGCAACATGGCTGTGGAATTTGAGAGGTAGAAGGCTATCAGTAAAAGGAGGAGAGCTGATGAGACGAAGAGCCTTAGACTCCACTCTGTCCAGAAGAGCTGTGTGAATGGAGCCCCCCCACACGTGAGATGCATACTCCATACGAGGGCGGACAAGGCCCCTGTATATGGATAGCAACTGTGCGGGGGAGAAGAACTGGCGGAGACGATATAGAACGCCCAACCTCGAGGAAGCTGATTTAGTAAGAGAGATGTAAAGTTTCCAGTTAAGATTTTGAGTTAAGGATAGACCGAGGATATTTAATGTTGAAGAAGGTGACAGCTGGGTGTTGTCGAAGAATAGGAGATAGGTGCTTGGAAGATTGTGTCAAGTTGTAACGGTGAAAGGCTTGGTTGCGTGGAGCTCAGACAGGGTCTTGGTGAGCGAACAGGGCGTGAGGGAAACACTCGCTGCTTTAGGTGAAATATATTCTTAAACCTAAAATACAGGGAGCGTTGGAGAGAGAGCCGAGACAATAGGTCTGTGTCAGTCGAGCTCTCAGGAAGGAGTGACGTTAGAGACTTGGAAAATAATGAAATTACAATTGGTCACGTAAGTCAAGGTGACCGCTGAGGTGACGAAGTGTTTGTTACATATACCGAGAACGAACGGACGATAAACACTGACGGATGACATTCCTATAAAGGTGGCGTGATCTCTCTGAAGTGGATATTTTCCACTATACATGCATTCCTAATCCATGGTAATATATAATGATAATAATAATACACTGATATAATTACAACTACTATAACACTGCTCGGTCACCTACCATTGATCGCGACCTCGCGACATTAAAAAAAAATCTAACTAGTAGTTGACCATACATAGTGTGATCGTGTTGAGTAGACTGCTTATGGCACAAGTACATTCAAACAATGGCTATGCAAGAATATTCGTGTAGTAATGACATAAATAATGAGAGGTAACACCAGCGTGTGTGATATAATCCATAGAAAAAAAATCTCTCAATGGATAAACAAAGACACAAGTATCTGTAGTTGACAAGTGGCATAGTTACAGAACATGAAATGCTCATCCAGCTTCCAAAAAAAAAATAATAATAATAATAAAAGGTGGGAAGCATAGTACAATGTTAAGGCACAGGAGCAGGAGAATGACACTTTTCTTGCATTTTTCTTGCGTGAGAAAAAAAAAAAACTACTTTGCCAGTGACTTCCCTGCATCCTGTCGCCTCGTTTGAATAACAAAATAATCGTGCAGGACAGAATTCCTCCTAAGAAGGTAGCACACGACGACGAGACTGACGAACATCAGAACCATTGGCACAAAAATTCCAGGGTACAAGTAGGTGAGGTGCAAATATTCAGGCAGCGTTTCCTCCAGGGTTTCTGCAAACTCTGTTTCGTTTGCAAAAGACAATGAATTAAGGGAATTAGTCACATAAAAGATGCTGGAGAAGTGAATGTTATCGAGAGACCGCAGAGGAAACACTCGATGGGAAATATTGGCAGTGAAAACCAAACGGATCCGTGATGGGTACGTTGTTATGTTAGTGGAGCGGATATAGCATGCTTCCGCTATGGCATAGTGACCAATTATCTTTTGATAAGTGGTACCCTCCGGGCAGATTACTGACACATAGAAGGACTGAGGAAAGTAGAAATAATGTAAACCATGTAAACCATGTAAACCTTTCCGCTTGCTTTATCATTACTGTGTCACCCTCTTTTATTTCCACCGGGACGGCCCTTTTGTGTTGTTTTGACATCATTTCAACCTTTGTAGCTTTTAACGTACTCCTAACCTCTGAGTGTATTTTAGAAAAAATATGCATCTGCTGTTGCGCGTACTTATCAATGTTATAGAAAGGTTGGTGTGGTTTTGTTAGGAGGTCGTACGAAGACGTTTCTCCACCCCATATAGGATGTAGTACGGAGATTTCTCCGTAGAGTCGTTTACCGACGTATTTATGGAAGCGGCTATATGCGGTAGCCAATCCTCCCAGTTATCGTGGAGATCGTTCACGATAGGTCTGAGGACCTGTAAGATTTTAGAATTAGCCCTCTCCGCCAACCCATTAGCAGCTGGGTGGTAAGCTGTGATGAAGGATTGCGTGATGTTAAACTGAGCGCATATTTCGTCCAATACCGTGTTTCTAAACTCGGTGCCATTGTCACTCAAAAAAATTCGAGGAGACGAATGGGGACACAACACGTGAGTCACGAGGGCATGTGCCACGCGTGTGGCTGTCTTGTCCTTGAGAGGCGCTAGAACTAGGAACCTAGAGAACTGGTCGACGCACACTAATAAGTAGCGCGAACCATGTTGGCTCTGGGGGAGCTGTAATAAGTCTATATTTACAACATCCCATGGCGCCTCTGGTACTGGGTATTGCAACATAGGTGCTGGCTCTTTCACGGACCCCTTGTGCTTAGCACAAACGACGCATTGTGCGACATATTTTTCCACATCAACCTGTAATGTGGGCCAGTAGTATTTCTGTCTGGTGACAGACAGTGTCTTGTTCCTTCCTGGGTGACCCGCAATGGGTGTGTCATGGACCAGCTTAAGCGTCACGGGGACGTATTTGTCTGGGATGACCAGTTGTTCTATAGATACTGGTTTGGTTGGCCATGACCTACAAAGGAGGTTGTCCTCTGACAGGAAAAATTGTGAAAAGGGAACTGGCAATTCTGGAAGGTTTGTTTCGTCTCCCGACTCTAGGGCGTAAATTACCCTCTTCCACACTGGGTGTTCTCGCTGAGCAGTGTGTAGCTCAGGTGAAGTGAAGTTGTGGATGACCTCTGAGTTGGTAATCGCACCTATTGGAATATTTCGCGATAAGGCATCTGCGACCACATTTGTTTTCCCGGTGATATATTTTATTTCCGGATTGTATGCTTGGATCGTTAAGAACCATCTTGCCAGACGACCGTGTAGGTTTTTTCCCTTAAAAAGATCAGTGATGGCCGCGTGGTCCGTGTACAGCACAATTTTGTACCCCATCACTATGTCTCCAAAATGCTTCAAAGTCCATACAATTGCAAGAGCCTCTAGGTGGGTAACAGAATAGTTCTTTTCCGGAGCGGTTAGTACTCGACTGGCAAACGCTATTACATGCTTTTTGCCGGACTTATCTGTTTGCATAAGAGCGGCTCCTAGTCCACTGGCCGAAGCGTCGGTACAAAGCTGAAAGGGGTCCTTGAAATCTGGAAAGACAAGGACCGGAGCCTGTGTAAGCGCTTTCTTTAGATCCTCAAAGCTCGTTTGTTGAGCGGGGACCCACTGAAATGGTACATCTTTCTTTAATAGATGGGTTAGGGGACTCGCGCGTGCTGCGAAGTCCTTAATGAAAGGCCTGAAGTAACCTGCGACTCCCAAGAAAGACCGTATATTGTCTGTAGACGTTGGTTGAGGGAACTCGGCAATAGCTTTTATTTTGTCGTCCACTGTGTGGATGCCGAATTCGTCCACGACATGCCCCAAGAACTTGATCCGAGGCTTTAAGAATTCACATTTGGTGAGTTTGAGCTTTAATCCTACCTCTTGAAGTCTGTGTAGGACTGCTTTTAGTGTTTCCATGTGTGCATGCACGTCTTTACTCGCTCTGATGATGTCGTCTAAATACACATAGACAGAGTTGCCCAGCAAGTCCCCAAAAATACTATTCATTGTCCTTTGGAAGGTCAAGGGAGCTCCTTTGAGCCCGAACGGCATCCTCGTCCACTCTTAGGGGCCATGAGGCGTTCTGAAAGCCGTTATTTCACGGGACTCGGGGGCCATAGGCAGGTGCCAGTAGCCACTGACCAGATCTAGACTCGTAAAGACTTTATTTCCTCTACCGAGACACATCAGAAGATCTTTCAGAACGGGAAGCGGAAAATGATCATCCACGGTCGCGTTGTTAACACTCCGGAAATCTATCACAGGACGGTAAGAACCGTCTTTCTTTGGAACCAGAAACAAGGGTGAATTTCACGGTGAGTTCGATTCTTTGATGACACCTTGTTCTAACATATCAGATATAAGCTGCTGCACTACTTCCCTTTGACTGTGTGGGAGTTTGTATGCATTTATATATACAGGATTGGTATTGGGTTTTAACTTAATGTGGTGTTCAGCACACTGCGTAACTCCAAGCGGCACGCCTGGTAGAGCAAGCCTATATTGTTCCAGCACCTGGACTAAGGTAGGCTTCATTTCGGAATAGCGTGCAACTTTGAGGAACGCCTCTAAATTAGCTGTGTCTTGTTTGTGAGGATCCTGACACGCCGAGGTTATGCCTGAGACTTGGGCTGAAGGGTATTCAGCTGGTTCCGAGGCTACATTTTTCCCATAAACTAGACGCTGGCATAATCTAACACCGTGTTTTAAGGATACAGGGGATCCTGACGTGTTTATTACCAATGCCTCTGCAATACCTCCCTCCTTGACTGTCGCGAGAGTTACCTCCACCGTCACCCGGTGTATGTGTGGTGCGCATTCAATGCACACATCACTTCCCGTCGGAGGGGCGTTAGGTAACCTGATATTAACAAGTTTTGCAGCACGATCCGGGACTATTTGAGGTCCTTCTACGACTGCCGTTACTGTCCGCCACAAGTCTGTAATGTTTTCGTGTGGTTTGACCGTAAGAGGTGACACTTGGGCGGTGGCAGACCCTGAGTCTGTGGTGGATTGGTCATTTTCCCCTTCTGAGGGCGGGACTACTGGTGACATAGGCGATGGATTTACCATCCCCTGTATGCGTCGTCCTTGATACACGATCGCGTTGCTCTCAGGGTTTACGGTTATGTGCAGGTCTTTAATGGCGTTTATTCCTAAGATCCCATCTACAGGTAAAGCAAACCTGCTAGATACATAAAAGAAATCTCGAAAGGGACATACCTTTTCATGTAAGCTGACTGTTAGTGGTACTCGCCCTAGGATTCCCAACGCGGTGCCTGTCACGCCTATCACATTCAGGTCGTTCTCTTGTAGCGGCCAATTTCCCCCTCTCGCCTGTCGTGTCAGTGACCTGTAAGCGGAGTCTGAGATTACGTTGACTGTCGCACCTGTGTCCACCGCTAAGGTGAGTGAAATTTTGCCCACCTTGCAAGGGAGGGCAATTATGCTTGTCCGTCCCAAGGCGGCAATGACTGAGTCAAGTTGCTCCCAATTAGTATCGTCCTTATGGGATACTTGGATGTATGCCTTGTGGCTGTCACGGAGTCATGCCTTTTTATTTTGAGAAGTGGAGGGGTTTGTTTTACTGTCTGCCGGAGATTTGCTCTTCTGGTCCTCTCTGGCCTTTTGTATTGCATAACAACTGTCTGTATCATGAAAACAATTCCCGTGGACATGGCAAAAGGCAGTCTTCCGCTGATGGGTTGGCCTATGGTTCCTGTGAGATGAGTGATGGCTGCCTCTGTACCCCCCTGATCTCCTATCAGATCCCTGTGTAGAGTGTGTTGAGTCCCTACGTTTCGAGAAGCATGTACTCTCGGAATGTCCTGACTGTTTGCAAAACCTACAGGTGAGAGATGCCTTACTTTGTGAATGCAATGCTGCGACTGCTGCTAGAGGCTGATTGTGAGTGTGTTCTTGAACCTTGACTTCTAACTCTGAGACGAAGTCAACCAACTTCCCGCCTGGTTTGAAGGTCAAGGGAAGGGCAGAACGGCGGTTTTTTTCTGAAATATGAATAAATAAAAAAAACAACTCCAAGACGGTCTTCACCTGTTGTTTTTGCATACTGCCCTGTGGGAGCCATTGCACGTCTTCTAGACTTTTGACACAGTCAACTGCCAGCTGATTTGCCTCAGTCATGGCGTCCCAAATCGGTTTTGTTGAGGAATTCTTTTGGAGGGAATCGACCGTGTGGGCCATCTGTCTAACGATGCTTGGTTTACTACCGCCCATAAAGATTTTGATGAAGTTCTTTTTAAAGATCTCATAGTTTACTCCAATGTCCCCCGAAGCAAACGCCGAGGACTGCATCAAATTTAGTGCCCGAGAGCCTGGTAGTAACCGGGACCGAATGAACGCAATTTTATCATGATCTTCCGTAATGGAGGAATTTACGATGGGAGACTCACATAGATCTAGGAACTGTCTTTCCGAATAGTCTGACTCACTGCCGGCAAACTGTCGGATACTGGCGTGAGTTGGAATGACCCGAATCGGAGGTTGCAAGTGAGAGGTGCCCCCGGCAGGAGGGGGCGGAGGAGGTGGATCGTGAGGCATTGTGATTGGTTGAGTGGGGGGTAAGTATCCTGACGAACTCGGAGGTGAATGATCCCTGCGTTCTGGAATTGATGAATAATGAGTGCCTGAACGTAATCTTACATTATTAAGTTCATCGGTGTTTGTATCGTGTTCCACTTCCCCTTCTTCTGTGGTTTGTGTTAAATGCTTAAAAGTGTCGCCGAGTTTAGCGAGAGTCTCTTTGTTCATAACTTGGCTCAACTCAGCGACAATATATTATCATAGTTTATTAGCTGTAAATATATACGGAACGCGTCTGAATTGATATTTGCACAGTACCCCTAAAAACAAGAGGAGATGGTTAGCAAGTAGGCTGAATTAATATTTGCACAGTACCCCTAAAAACAAGAGGAGAGGGTTAGCAAGTAGGCTGAATTTATATTTGCACAGTACCCCTAAAAACAAGAGGAGATGGTTATTAAGGAATAAATGAGTATGCCTTGAAAAGGTGGTTTTCTTCCGAGCGGCGAAAAGAAAACGGAGTGTAGGTTAAACTAAGGAAGTTGAATTGCGTGAGGAAAATACAACAGTACAATACAAATACGATACAAGAGACCTGATAATGATCAATATCGTGCGCGTACGATCGTTGACTCTCACAATTATGGATGACTAACAGTGTTAGATACAAAGAATTATCAGAATCGTGCGCTGTTAGTGAATGAAACGCAATGAGCTTAATCAGCACTTCTGAAAAAACAGTGTAAGGAACAATACCGGTGATATTGTAGTACTGGCGACGAAGGCAGGACGCGGCCTTATGGTGTCAAGGTCCTGGAGTCGTGGAGAAACGGCAGGATGTCGGCGGTTGTGCGTTGAAGCGTAGAAGCTGGGGGTGATGGCGGACCACTGAGGAAGCCGGGAGGTGTTGTAGAATTGTGCTGAGCAGGCGTTGCTTGAAGCGGCTCCCGGACTCCTTGCCAGACGTAGGACGGCTGCGGTGTTCTCCGTATTTTGAGTGTAACGAAGCAGCGCTAGTAGATTTGGCGGCCTGGTTATGGAACGGGCGCCCGAGGTGGTAATTGCTTGTAGTCACCCGGTAGATGTTCGAGCTTGCCCTTGATTGATTGTTGCCGTAGGAGGTTTGGGCGACGGTCCTGGCAGTGGCAGTGTTGCCGTTGTGGTGCGGCGGTGTTGCCGTAGTGGGCGTTGGTTGGTGGGTGTGACAGTGGGCGTTGGTTGGCCCTAGGGCGTGACTCTTGCTGCGTAACAGGTGGCTTGCAGTGAGCTCGTAGCCCGACGAATGGAGTTGGCCTGTGGCTTGACGGCCTGTAGACTCGGAACTGGCTGCTTGTGACTCCTTCCTTGTAACGTAACGCCTGTAACGTAACACCTGTCCCCTGTTCTGTGAATTCTTGTGGCTTGTAGCGCTGTAGAACAGATGAGTTAGCGATGGCTAGGGCACGTTGGAGCACCGCTGATCACCAATAATGTAACGGTGATAGGCTTGGTTGCGTGGAGCTCAGACAGGGTCTTGGTGAGCGAACAGGCCGTGAGGGAAACACTCGCTGCTTTAGGTGAAATGTATTCTTAAACCTTAAATACAGGGGGCGTTGGAGAGAGAGCCGAGACAATAGGTCTGTGTCAGTCGAGCTCTCAGGAAGGAGTGACGTCAGAGACTTGGAAAATAATGACATTACAATTGGTCACGTTAGACAAGGTGACCGCTGAGGTGACGAAGTGTTTGTTACACATACCGAGAACGAACGGACGATAAACACTGACAGATGACATTCCTATAAAAGTGGCGTGATCTCTCTGAAGTGGGTATTTTCCACTATACATGCATTCCTAATCCATGGTAATATTTAATGATAATAATAATACACTGATATAATTACAACTACTATAACTAAGTTGATAGGTGGAGAAATTGAGTTTTTGAGGCATTGAAGGACACAAGGTTCCTTCTACCTAGGGTTTGTATCCCGGGATCCCGGGATCCCGGACAATTTTCAAGGTTTAATAATCCCGGGATATTTTTGCAAATCCCGGGAAATCCCGAGATGAAAAATCATGAAATTAAGTATAAAAAAAAAGACAAATTACACAGGAATGCAGAACATGTATGTTTTATTTTTTATTCATTCATTTGATTAAACTTACTGTCATTTATTGCTTTCATTTTATGGAAATTTGCTTGTGTTAAATAAGATCTTATTCTATGAGATACTTCTTAATCATTTAGTTCATATTATAAATAAAGAATGCATACGTTTAATTTTTCTTCATTTATTTTTATTAAATTTTCTGTCATTAAGTACTCTTTTCATTTCACTGGGTATACATGGAAACAAATGGTTTTTTTTTCTTTCTTTCTTTATCAGCGATAATGAACTATAATTCACATTGTCATTCACATTGGAATTCGGAAGCAGAATAAAAAGTAGTAAACGCAGCATATACTAGCTCTTATTCTTATTCCTTTTACTTTGTTGAGAAACAAAGTGTATGCTGAAAATTTGGAATTAAATATTAAGTGGAATTAATAAGACAGTCAATCTACAGTAATATTTTTGCATATCTATTAATGTTAAGCACATCAAAAATCTGAACGTGAAACTAGGTATAATGTGCAATTTTAGACAATTGAAAATCCCGGGAAATCCCGGGATCCCGGGATTAGGGCTAATTTTATCCCGGAATCCCGGGACAAAGAAAAAGGTCCAAAACGACAATCCCTACAAGTCCTACCCCAATCGGAAATGATAGCAAGGTCTGAGGTTAAGCGTTCTGCAGCCTCCAGCCTGGAGTCATGTAATTCCTGTTGAGAGGGTCTTCTGTTGACAGCAATTGAATATTGCAGAGTGGAATCATAAACGTATGAATGGATAGGACATTTTGTTATAGGAAGAAGATCAATGATGAATAATAGGAAGAGAGTGGGTGATAGAACAGAGCCTTTTGGAACACCACAGTTGATAGGTTTAGGAGAAGAACAGTGACCATCTACCACAGCAGAGATAGAACGGCCGGAGAGGAAACTGGAGATAAAGGTACAGAGAGAGGGATAGAATCCGAAAGAGGGCAGTTTAGAAAGCAAAGACTTGTGCCAGACTCTATCGAAGGCTTTCGATATGTCAAGCGCAACTGAGAACGTTTCACCGAAACGGCTAAGAGAGGATGACCAAGAGTCAGTTAAGAGAGCAAGAAGATCACCAGTAGAACGCCCCTTACGGAACCCATACTGGCGATCAGATAGAAGGTTAGAAGTGCAAAGATGCTTTTGAATCTTCCGGTTAAGGATTGATTCAAAAGATTTGGATAGACAGGAAAGTAAAGCTATAGGGCGGTAGTTTGAGGGATTGGAACGGTCACCCTTCTTAGGCACAGGTTGTACGAAGGCGTACTTCCAGCAGGAAGGAAAGGTAGATGTTGATAGGCAGAGACGAAAGAGTTTGACCAGGCAGGGTGTCAGCACGGAAGCACAGTTTTTAATGACAATAGGAGGTACTCCATCAGGTCCATAAGCCTTCTGAGAGTTCAGGCCAGAGAGGACATAGAAGACATAATTTTTAAGATTCTTAATAACAGTCATGAAAGAGACAGAGGGGGGAGGAGTAGGAGGAATATGCCCAGAATCGTCCAGAGTGGAGTTGTTACAGAAAGTTTTTTTTTTCTTTTCACAACAAATGAGGCAGCTTAAGGGCACACAAAAAAAGAAAACAATAATAAAAAAAAGCCCGCTACTCGCTGCTCCTAAAAAAGAAACAAAAGGGGTGGCCGAAAGCAAGATCAAATACGGGAGGAGAGATGTCCTGATACCCTCCTCTTGAAAGAGTTCAAGTCGTAGGCAGGAGGAAAACAGATGAAGGAAAATTGTTCCAGAGTTTACCAGCGTGAGGGATGAAAGAGTGAAGATGCTGCTTAACTCTTGCATAAGGGGTTTGGACAGTATAGGGATGAGCATGAGTAGAAAGTCGAGTGCAGCGGGGCCGCGGGAGGGGGGGAGGCATGCAGTTAGCAAGTTCAGAAGAGAAGTCAGCGTGGAAATATCGATAGAAGATAGAAAGAGAGGCAAAATTGCGGCGGAATTTAAGAGGTAGAAGACTATCAGTATGAGGAGGAGAGCTGATGAGACGAAGAGCCTTAGCCTCCACTCTGTCCAGAAGAGCTGTGTGAGTGGAGCCCCCCCCACACATGAGATGCATACTTCATACGAGGGCGGACAAGGCTCCTGTATATGGACAGCAACTGTGCAGGGGAGAAGAACTGGCGGAGACGGTACAGAACGCCCAGCCTCGAGGAAGCTGATTTAGTAAGAGATGAGATATGAAGTTTACAGTTGAGATTTTCAGTTAAGGATAGACCGAGGATGTTTAGTGTTGAGGAAGGTGATAGCTGGGTGTTGTCAAAGAATAGGGGATAGTTGTTTGGAAGATTGTGTCGAGTGGATAGGTGGAGAAACTGTGTTTTTGAGGCGTTCAAGAAACCCAGGTTCCTCTTGCCCCAATCGGAAATAATAGTAAGGTCTGAGGCTAAGCGTTCTGCAGCCTCCAGCCTTGAGTCGTTAAGTTCCTGTAGGGTGGGCCTTCTATTAAAAGAAGTTGAGTAATGTAGAGTGGAATCATCGGCGTAGGAATGGATAGGACAGCTCATTTTGGAAAGAAGATCATCAATGAACAACAGAAAAAGAGTGGGAGATAGGACAGAACCCTGTGGGACACCACTGTTAATAGATTTAGGGGAAGAACAGTGACCGTCTACCACGGCAGAAATAGAACGGTCAGAAAGGAAACTGGAGATAAAGGTACAGAGAGAAGGATAGAAACCGTAGGAGGGTAGTTTGGAAAGCAAAGATTTGTGCCAGACCCTATCAAAAGCTTTTGATATGTCCAGCGCAATAGCAAAAGTTTCACCGAAACGGCTAAGAGAGGATGACCAAGAGTCAGTTAAGAAGGCTAGGAGATCACCAGTAGAACGCCCCTTGCGGAACCCATACTGGCGATCAGATAGAAGGTCAGAAGTGGAAAGCTGCTTTTGAATCTTCCGGTTAAGGATTGATTCAAAAGCTTTAGATAGACAAGAAAGTAAAGCTATAGGACGGTAGTTTCAGGGATTGGAACGGTCACCCTTCTTAGGCACAGGCTGTGTGAAGGCATACTTCCAGCAAGAAGGAAAGGTAGATGTTGACAGGCAGAGGCGAAAGAGTTTGACCAGGCAGGGTGACAGCACGGAGGCACAGTTTTTAAGGACAATAGGAGGCACTCCATCAGGTCCATAAGCCTTCTGAGGATCGAGGCCAGAGGGTAGAAAACATCATTTTGAAGAATCTTTATAACAGGCATAAAGGAGTCAGAGGGGGATGAGTAGGAGGAATATGCCCAGAATCGTCCAGAGTGGAGTTTTTAGAAAAGTTTGAGAGAAGAGTTCAGCCTTAGAGATAGATGAGACGTGGAGGAAAAATGAAGAAGTGAAGTTGGAGGAGATGTTTTGGCTAGATGCCAGAAGTCACGGGAAGAATTAGAAAGCAAGGTTTGTCATTTTATTTTAATTAAAGAATTATTGGTTAGTCTGAGAATAGATTTGGCACGATTTCGGGCAGAAATGTAAAGTTCATAATTAGCATTAGTTTGAAGGCTCTGGTACCTTTTGTGAGCTACCTCTCTATCACTGACAGCACGAGAACAAGCGTGATTAAACCAAGGCTTTTTAGCGTGAGGAGTAGAGAAAGAACGAGGAATGTATGCCTCCATTCCAGAGACAATCACCTCTGTGATGCGCTGAGCACACACAGAGGGGTCTCTATCCTGGAAGCAATAATCATTCCACGGGAAATCGGAAAAGTACATCCTCAGGTCGTCCCACCGAGCTGAAGCAAAATGCCAGAAACATCGCCTCTTTGGTGGGTCCAGAGGATGTACAGGAGCGATAGGACAGGATGCAGAAATAAGATTGTGATCGGAGGAGCCCAACGGAGAGAACAATTTGACAGAATACGCAGAAGGGTTTGAGGTAAGGAAGAGGTCTAGAATGTTGGGCCGGTCTCCAAGACGGTCGGGAATACGTGTAGGGTGCTGGAACAACTGCTCTAGGTCGTTGAGGATAGCAAAGTTGTAGGCTTGTTCACCAGGATGGTCAGTGAAAGAGGATGAAAGCCAAAGCTGGTGGTGAACATTGAAATCTCCCAAGATGGAGATTTCAACGAAGAAAGAGTGAGTCAAGATGTGCTCCACTTTAGAGTTCAAATAGTCAAAGAATTTTACATAGTTGGTAGAGTTAGGTGAGAGATAAACAGCACAGATGTATTTAGTAATAGAATGACAATGAAGTCTTAGCCAGATGGTGGAAAATTCTGAAGAGTCCAGGTCTTGGGCACGAGAGCAAGTGATGTCATTGCGCACGTCGACGCAACATCCAGCGTTGGATTGAAATTTAGGATAGAGATAGTAGGAGGGAACAGAGTAGAGATTGCTGTCAGTAGCCTCAGAAACTGTGTTTCGGTGAGGAAGAGAAGATGAGGATTAGAGGAGGAAAGATGGTGTTCCAAAGAATGAAAATTAGAACGAAGACAGCGAATGTTGCAGAAATTGAGAAGAAAAAGGCTCGAGGAGTTATTAAGACACCTCTCAGGTCGGCAGCCAGAAGGGGAGTCCTTCCTGGGGGAGTTTGTGCCCCCCCCCCCCCCCCAGAGTTTACCAGCGTGAGGGATGAAAGAGTGAAGATGCTGGTTAACTCTTGCATAAGGGGTTTGGACAGCAGAAAGTCGCGTGCAGCGGGGCCGCAGGAGCGGGGGAGGCATGCAGTTAGCAAGTTAAGAAGAGCAGTCAGCGTGAAAATATCGATAGAAGATGGAGAGAGGCAACATGGCGGCGGAAATTAAGAGGTAGAAGACAATCAGTAAGAGGAGGAGAGCTGATGAGACGAAGAGCCTTAGACTCCACTCTGTCCAAGAGAGCTGTGTGAGTGGAGCCCCCCCCACACGTGAGATGCATACTCATTACGAGGGCGGACAAGGCCCCTGTATATGGATAGCACCTGTGCGGGGGAGAAGAACTGGCGGAGACGATAGAACGCCCAACCTCGAGGAAGCTGATTTAGTAAGAGAGATGTAAAGTTTCCAGTTAAGATTTTGAGTTAAGGATAGACCGAGGATATTTAGTGTTGAAGAAGGCGACAGCTGAGTGTTGTCGAAGAATAGGGGATAGGTGTTTGGAAGATTGCCTCGTGTTGATAGGTGGAGAAATTGGGTTTTTGAGGCATTGAAGAACACAAGGTTCCTTTACCCCAATCGGAAATGATAGTAAGGTCTGAGGTTAAGCGTTCTGCAGCCTCCAGCCTGGAGTCATGTAATTCCTGTTGAGAAGGTCTTCTGTTGAAAGCAGTTGAATAATGCAGAGTGGAGTCATCAACGTATGAGTGGATATGACAATTTGTTATGAAAAGAAAATCATTTATTAATAACAGGAAGAGAGTGGGATATGGGACAGAGCCCTGTGGAACACCACTGTTAATAGGTTTAGTGGAAGACCAGTGACCGTCTACCACAGCAGAGATAGAACGGCCGGAAAGGAAACTGGAGATAAAGGAACAGAGAGAAGGATAGAATCCGAAAGAGGGCAGTTTAGAAAGCAGACTCTATCGATATATATATATATATATATATATATATATATATATATATATATATATATATAGATATCTATATATATATATATATATATATATATATATATATATATATATATATATATATATATATATATTTATATAGCCTATATTTAATCACGCTTGTTCTCGTGCTGTCAAAGATAGAGAGGAAGCTCACAAAAGATACCAGAGCCTTCGAACTCCCGCTAACCATGATCTTTACATTTCCGCCCGGAATCGTGCCAAATCTATTCTCCGACTTACCAAAAACTCCTTCATTGATAGAAAATGCCAAAACCTTGCTTTTTCTAATTCTTCCCGTGACTTCTGGCATCTAGCCAAAAACATCTCCTCCAACTCCACTTTTTCATTTTGCCCTCCTCTCCTTAGTCCTGACGGCAGCACTGCCGTTTCATCTATCTCTAAGGCTGAACTCTTCTCTCAAACTTTCTCTAAAAACTCCACTCTGGACGATTCTGGGCATATTCCTCCTACTCATCCCCCCTCTGACTCCTTTATGCCTGTTATTAAGATTCTTAAGAATGATGTTTTCTATGCCCTCTCTGGCCTCAATCCTCAGAAGGCTTATGGACCTGATGGAGTGCCTCCTATTGTCCTTAAAAACTGTGCTTCCGTGCTGACACCCTGCCTGGATAAACTCTTTCGCCTCTGCCTGTCAACATCTACCATTCCTTCCTGCTGGAAGTATGCCTTCATACAGCCTGTGGCTATGAAGGGTGACCGTTCCAATCCCTGAAACTATCGTCCTATAGCTTTGCTTTCTTGTCTATCTAAAGCTTTTGAATCAATCCTTAACCGGAAGATTCAAAAGCACCTTTTCACTTCTGACCTTCTATCTGATCGCCAGTATGTGTTCCACAAGGGGGGTTCTACTGGCGATCTCCTTGCCTTCCTAACTGATTCTTGGTCATCCTCTCTTAGCTGTTTCGGTGAAACCTTTGCTATTGCGCTGGACATATCTAAAGCCTTTGATAGGGTCTGGCACAAATCTTTGCTTTCCAAACTACCCTCCAACGGTTTCTATCCTTCTCTCTGTACCTTTATCTCCAGTTTCCTCTTTGACCGTTCTATTTCTGCTGTGGTAAATGGTCATTGTTCTTCCCCTAAACCTATTAATAGTGGTGTTCCGCAGGGTTCTGTCCTATCTCCCACTCTCTGTTGTTCATTGATGATCGTCTTTCCAAAACGAACCGTCCTATCCATTTTTACGCCGATGACTCTACTCTGCATTACTCAACTTCTTTTAATAGAAGACCCACCCAACAGGAACTAAATTATTCAAGCTGAAGGCAGCAGAACGCATAGCCTCAGACCTTACTATTATTTCCGATTGGGGCAAGAAGAACTTGGTGTCCTTCAACGCCTCAAAAACACAGTTTCCCCACCTATCCACTCGACACAATCTTCAAAACAACTATCCCCTATTCTTTGACAACACTCAGCTATCACCTTCAACACTAAACATCCTCGGTCTATCCTTAACTCAAAATCTCAACTGGAAACTTCATATCTCTTCTCTTACTAAATCAGCTTCCTCGAGGCTGGGCGTTCTGTACCATCTCCGCCAGTTCTTCTCCCCCACACAGTTGCTATCCATTTACAGGGGCCTTGTCCGCCCTCGTATGGAGTATGTATCTCACGTGTGGGGGAGCTCCACTCACACAGTTCTCTTGGGCAGAGTGGAGTCTAAGGCTCTTCGTCTCATCAGCTCTCCTCCTCTTACTGATAGTCTTCTACCTCTTAAATTTCGCCGCCATGTTGCCTCTCTTTCTATCTTCTATCGATATTTTCATGCTGACTGCTCTTCTGAACTTGCTAACTGCATGCCTCTCCCGCTCCCGCGGCCTCGCCACACACGACTTTCTACTCAAGCTCATCCCTTTACTGTCCAAATCCCATCCGCAAGAGTTAACCAGCATCTTCACTCTTTCATCCCTCACGCTGGTAAACTCTGGAACAATCTTCCTTTATCTGTATTTCCTCCTGCCTACGAATTGAACTCTTTCAAGAGGAGGGTATCAGGACACCTCACCTCCCGAAATTGATCTATCTTTCGGCCACTCCTCTAACTCTTTTTAGGAGAAGTGACTAGCGGGCATTTTTTTCACATTTGTTACCTTTTTTTTATGCCCTTGAACTGACTCCTCTGCTGTATATATATATATATATATATATATATATATATATATATATATATATATATATATATATATATATATATATATATATATATATTAATTAGACTCTGTATCCTTGACGGGTGTCGGAGGCTTTGCTTCAACAGCTCGCCGGATAGGCGGGCAACACTATCGCGCTCTCTCTACCATTCACCCCCCACACACTACACATTATATATATATATATATATATATATATATATATATATATATATATATATATATATATATATATATATATATATATATATATATTATATTCAATACACACACACACACACACACACACACACACACTAACCAGATATTAATCTTGGCACCCTGCATATCTCGACTCTAACGCTAAGGTTATTCTTTCGGCTGATCAACCTTATAGGTTTTCAATTTGGTAAAATAATCCCCATCTGGCAACGCCAGTTCCTTGTGCCAAATATGATATTCGGTTAGTAACGATCACCCAGTGCTTCAAGTCAGAACAGTACCCCGCGCTTCCCTCCCTTGCCCACGCTGATATTGTTTTATTGTTTCTTGTTTCTAATTCAGCGATTTTTAACCTGGGTGTCGTGATCTCCTGGGAACGATTTCAGTTGTTTTGAGGAATATTGGATTTTATTCGTATGGTGTAAGGTTTTCTGCATGTTATACCGTATCTACAACTTCTGTAATAAATTGTAAGTGGAAAGAGTTTTACAATCTGTAATATCTTGCAAATAAGCCAGTGCAGTAGTCAAGAGAAATACATTATAATTTTACTGTATACACTAGCTTATAATTTTACTGTATACACTAACTTATAATTTTGCATTTAGTTTAACTAGACTATTGTTTTTCATTTAGGAATACTTTTCTGTTATTTTGCATTCATGAATACTAGGCTATTATTTAGCAGTTAGGAATAGTATGCTATGGTATTATTATGAATTCATGAATACTAGGCTATTACTTTGCATTTAAGAATACCAAGTTATCATTTTGCATTTTCGAATACAAAGCTATTATTTTGCAACACTAACATCTCTTCTGCCCGCTCAGTTTCTGCTTTTTAAAGCCACTCTTGAGAGAGAGAGAGAATTATACTTTCACTCCATAATCTTTCTTTCTATTCCTCCCTCAAAATCGTATGGAGTATGCATCTCATGTGTGTGGGGGGGCTCCACTCACACAGCTCTCTTGGACAGAGTGGAGTCTAAGGCTCTTCGTCTCATCAGCTCTCCTCCTCTTACTGATAGTCTTCTACCTCTTAAATTTCGCCGCCATGTTGCCTATCTTTCTATCTTCTATCGATATTTTTATGGTGACTGCTCTTCTGAACTTGCTAACTGCATGCCTCCCCCCCTCCCGCGGCCTCGCAACACACGACTTTCTACTCAAGCTCATCCCCTTTACTGTCCAAATCCCTTACGCAAGAGTTAACCAGCATCTTAACTCTTTCATCCCTCACGCTGGTAAACTCTGGAACAATCTTCCTTCATCTGTATTTCCTCCTGCCTACGACTTGAACTGTTTCAAGAGGAGGGTATCAGGACACCTCTCCTCCCGAAATTGACCTATCTTTCGGCCACTCCTCTAACTCTTTATAGGAGCAGTGGCAAGCGAGATTTTTTTTCACATTTGTTACCTTTTTCTTTATGCCCTTGAACTGACTCCTCTGATGTAAAAAAAAAAAAAAATCTTGTATTATCCTTTTTTTTTCCTTTCCTTTCCCTTATAACCTTCCCCTCGCGTTCTCTCTCTCTCTCTCTCTCTCTCTCTCTCTCTCTCTACACACATCCTTAGAACAACTGTTAATAGCACAAAAACTGTGCTAGATCGGCGTCGCATGACCCTCAACCCCCCCAACCCCCCAAAAAATTTATATTATGCAACTAGGGGTCTAAAATGGAAAATGCTGAAAAGTAAAGATGGCGCCACTTTAAACACTTGCCTGCGCCACAACGGGCTGGGGCCGACCATCAGGCCCTACTATTTTTATTTTATTTTATTTATTTATTTATTTATTTTTTTTTTTTTTACGTCGTGGCCTATTGCGCCGGCAGGCTTCTTCCCGGTGGATCCTGAATTCCTGATGGTCGGTCCAAGGCTTCTTCCCGGTGGGGCCTGATGGTCGGCCCAACCCGTTCTGGCGCAGGCAAGTGTTCATAGTGGCGCCATCTTGCATTGTCTCACGCTGCCCTCCCGGAGCTCATCTTTAATCCTAGAATCTAGAGTCCGGGTTGATAGGTGGTCTTCTGGACAGCATGTGGGTAGTTTTAAGCCACTCGGCGGCGGCTGAAAAATCCCAGCTTGGTGGCACCGGTCGGGGATTGAACTTGCGTCCTCCTGAACGCGGGGCCGTCACGCTATCCATTCAGCCACCGCCTACCGCCTACCGGCGCCACAGGCCAAGTCGTAAATATATATATATATATATATATATATATATATATATATATATATATATATATATATATATATATATATATATATATATATATATATATATATATATATATATATATATATATATATATATATATATATATATATATATATATATATATATATATATATATATATAAATATATATATATATATATATATATATATATATATATATATATATATATATATATATATATATATATATATATACAGTAAAACCTTTATAACTCGGCATGTTAGGGGCTCCAGCTTTGCCGAGTTACCCAATATTCCGAGTTATGCAAATCCCTCATTCCACTTCCATCCATTTGCATATACAGTCAAAATTTTGAAAACACTACACTACATAGCAGCAGTAAAAGCTTAAACTAACACATACAAAAGAAGGGGCTGCTGTAGTCATGTAGTCCAAGCAGACAATACGTGGGTGTTTGAGGAGCTAGCAGGGAGAGTGAGGGCACATGTTTTTAATACAGGAATAGCGCGGTAAGGCTTCGACGAGTGTAA
Organism: Eriocheir sinensis; assembly: GCF_024679095.1. Classification (NCBI taxonomy): domain Eukaryota; kingdom Metazoa; phylum Arthropoda; class Malacostraca; order Decapoda; family Varunidae; genus Eriocheir; species Eriocheir sinensis. The sequence goes on from NC_066534.1 coordinate 3,391,976, forward strand.
ACCACGAGACGTGGAGATAACTCGGCAGCATACCGAGATGAATCCGAGAGTGCTGGAGAGTGAGATCAGGTGGCTCAAGTGTGGATACACGTTTTAAGAAAATGTGGGTGAGGCATGCCGAGTGTACATAACAGGATGTGGTTAAAACTTGGCAACATGCCGAGATGCATGATTTTTTTTTTTCTCGTTATTTGTTTGAATTCAAAATTTATTTTTTAATTAATATTTTGTTGCATTGCCGAGTTATATCAAATTCCGAGTTATACAGTGCTGAGTTATGAGGATTTTACTGTATATATATATATATATATATATATATATATATATATATATATATATATATATATATATATATATATATATATATATATATATATAGATCGGGGAGGCGGTGGCTGAGTGGTTAGCCTGCCGGACCCGCATTCGCCGCGTTGTGGATGATGCAGGTTCGAATCCGCTGCTAACCACCTGGGATTTTTCAGTCACCGCCGAGTGGCCTAAGACTACCCACATGCTCTACTGAAGACCCATCAGGCCGGAATCTAGAAGCTGTGCAAGTGAAGTCAATAATGAGCTCCGGGGGGCAGCATGAGCCAATAATAATGGCTCACTATAAACAATTGTCTGCGCCATGACGGGCTCGGTCCAACCATCAGGCCGTTAAGGAAGAGCCTACTGGCGGTATAGGCCATATGTAAATATATATATATATATATATATATATATATATATATATATATATATATATATATATATATATATATATATATATATATATATATAAAATCGCTGGCCTATTTAGTGTCAATTACGAGTAAATACCCATACCAAGTTTGCATTTTAGTACTCAACCTTTGTCTCTTCTCTAGCCCATAATGTTTTGCTTGTTATCTCGTAAATCTTATCCTTCTGCTATCTACATTAAGTTAAAATATTGAGAGAAAACTATTGTACTTAATGCATTATTTGAAGAAACTCTTACCCACAGGTGTTTTCCCTCTACTGCCTACACTGGGTTAAGGATCAAGAAAGGTGTTTGAACAACATTTACCAGTTGCTTCAGCCCGGAGGAGAAACTCTGTTGGTTTTCCTCGCACGTAATCCTTTGTTTACCATGTACGAGAATATGAGCATGAAGGACCGCTGGCAACCCTACATGCAGGTAATTCATTTTCTCCCTGTCCCACTAACTAATTTAGAGATGTTTTTTTTCTTCTTTCACAGTAAAGGTCAGTTTGGCTTCAGGAGTATATGAGATTTTTAATTTTTTAAATCCCTGGCTTACAGATTATTCAAGATGCTGGAAATGAATCTCGACTCTTATCCATTGACTTCCTTCAGCTTTTGACAAAGTAGCTTAATGCAAAACAATGTTGCGTCTCATCAAAAAATCTTATGGCGGACTGGTTTGGCCCATAGCGTTGTCGATAGCTTGTGCACAGGGACACAGATGCGAATCTTCACGTCACTTGTGCTCCTTGCCCCTCTCTGTGAATGTGAGACATGGACGCTAAATAGTGACTTGCACAATAAACTGATGTCTTTGGAAATATGTGCCTCTACAGATTCTGTGATATCGCTGGCATGACTTTCTGTTAAATCGGCGATTACTCCCTTTCGTCAGGGATCCACAGGCTCAAAAGCTCAATAAAACGGGTTGAACCTGACATGGCATGCTATACTTTCTTTGTTTTTTTTATTAGTTTGAACTTTAAGGTCCCCTGAATGAGAGGTTTGCTCTGCCGGAAACCTTGCGTAAAAAAAATATGGCCAGTTTTTTATGTGCAACCTTTATTTTTTTACCGAAAAATAAGAAAGCGAATTTTTTTATAATTCCTTATTGTGTTGTGTAGGCTCTCAGTAAATGCATCCCGGACACACACATCACATTTGTTGACAACATCAAGTTCAGAAATACACTTACAAAACCTTTCCAATTTTTTTTGCATTTTTTTCATTATTTTCATATTTACTTTACTAATAATCAACCATGCCCCGAATTAAGACATCATCAAATATGACATTCTTTTCAATAAACATTATCTTGAAAATCAAACCAAAATCAAAGACTCAGGGATGATTTTAAATACCTTTACACTCTTAATCAAACATCATGGGCGAGAATTCTTTGTAATTCGAACAGAACCTTGTCCCCAAAGAACATACCTAAAAGAACACTGCATGACTAGCCAACAAAACAATGGTTATTGCACAGATGAATTTGGATATATCAGTCGGCAGTATCTGAAAAAAAAAAAAATAAATAAATAAATAAATAAACTTTTAATGGAATACCGATAACTGAACACACAAAGAAGAAAAAAAATCACATGAAATAATATACACAACAAATTGCATTTAATAACTGTCAACAGAGTCTGTAATATTGATTGAGAATAACTTGCAATGAACAAAATAGCTTAGAATGTGTAATGCATGTCACTGTCTTCGAGTGCGAGCTCAATCCTTGAACATTTGTTGGGATCCCCAGTACAGAAACATTTTATTTATTTTTTTTTTTTACAGCTAAGGAGACAGTTCAAGGGCGTAAAGAAAAAAAAAGCCCGCTACTTACTGCTCCTGAATAGAGGTCAAAGGAGTGACCAAAAAGAGAGGTCAATTTCAGGAGGAGAGGTGTCCTGATACCCTCCTCTTGAAAGAGTTCAAGTCGTAGGTAGGAGGAAATACAGATGAAGGAAGATTGTTCCAGAGTTTACCAGCGTGAGGGATGAAAGTGAAGATGCTGGTTGACTCTTGCATAAGGGGTTTGGACAGTATAGGGATGAGCATGAGTAGAAACTCGTGTGCAGCGAGGCCGCGGGAGGGGGGGAGGCATGCAGTTAGCAAGTTCAGAAGAGCAGTCAGCATGAAAATATCGATAGAAGATAGAATGAGAGGCAACATGGCGACGGAATTTAAGAGATAGAAGACTATCAGTATGAGGAGGAGAGCTGATGAGATGAAGAGCCTTTGACTCCACTGTCAAGGAGAGCTGTGTGAGTGGAGCCCCCCCACACATGAGATGCATACTCCATATGAGGGCGCAAGGCCCCTGTAGATGGATAGCAACTGTGCAGGGGAAAAGAACTGGCGGAGACGGTACAGAACGCCCAGCCTCGAGGAAGCTGATTTAGTAAGAGATGAGGTATGAAGTTTCCAGTTGAGATTTTGACCGAGGATGTTTGGTGTTGAAGACGGTGATAGCTGAGTGTTGTCAAAGAATAGGGGCTAGTTGTTTGGAAGATTGTGTCGAGTGGATAGGTGGAGAAACTGTGTTTTTGAGGCGTTCAAGGACACCAGGTTCCTCTTGCCCCAATCGGAAATAATAGTAAAGTCTGAGTCTAAGCGTTCTGTTGCCTCCAGCCTTGAATCGTTAAGTTCCTGTAGAGTGGGTCTTCTATTAAAAGAAGTTGAGTAATGCAGAGTGGAGTCATCGGCGTAAGAATGGATAGGACAGTTCGTTTTGGAAAGAAGATCATCAATGAACAACAGAAAGAGAGTGGGAGATAGGACAGAACCCTGTGGGACACCACTGTTAATAGGTTTAGGGGAAGAACAGTGACCGTCTACCACAGGAGAAATAGAACGGCCAGAGAGGAAACTGGAGATAAAGGTACAGAGAGAAGGATGGAAACCGTAGGAGGGTAGTTTGGAAAGCAAAGATTTGTGCCAGACCCTATCAAAAGCTTTTGATATGTCCAGCGCAATAGCAAAGGTTTCACCGAAACGGCTAAGAGAGGATGACCAAGAGTCAGTTAGGAAGGCAAGGAGATCACTAGAAGAACGCCCCCTACGGAACCCATACTGGCGATCAGATAGAAGGTCAGAAGTGGAAAGGTGCTTTTGAATCTTTCGGTTAAGGATTGATTCAAAAGCTTTAGATAGACAAGAAAGTAAAGCTATAGGACGGTAGTTTGAGGGATTGGAACGGTCACTCGCACTTCACATTGGCTCGAGCACAGGAACATCCTCGGGCACACATCCCTTTTTTTGCAGTGACAGCATTTCTGGCGTTTGAATTCTTCAGGTTTTGCCTCCTTCAGCATCATGGTTGCCACCAGTTTGCCACCGATAAGTTCTCTGCCAATGACAGTGGCAACAGGGTAGGTTGGCTGAAACATGTGTGCTCGCTTGCATACAGCCAACTGATGCATGGCTCGGCGAAGGTGTAACCGGAAGGCATCTTCTGTAGATGTCAATATGTCCTCCCGTGCTGGAAAATACTGGGGGACACCCATGTGCACGCGACCAGCTGTGTACACGGATCCGTGTTCATAGAGATCCGCCCTTTTCATTGTAAACAAAAGGGGGACTGCCAGGAACAGAGGGCAGCCAGGAACACGACACCGGGACTGGCGGGGTATTTATTCCCGGAACCGAGTACCGGTACCGGCAATACCGCCAGCCGGGGCTGGCGCCTGGCGGTACTGACGGTACCGGTACACAGGGTGCCGGCAAGGAATCAATTCTTGAAATCGATTCCATGCCGCTCAATTTCAGTTGTCTCCTCCCTCTCGCCTCCATTATGTTATTAACTTATCTATTGATAATTCTTCACACCCATTTTTTTTTAATGTTTGCTTATATATGCTGTTATTGTTATTAGACTATTAGTCCATCGATAATAACTATACATGCCGATTTTTTTTATTGAAAAAGTAAATATTCACTTTTGTTGTGTACTTTTGCAACAATAAAGCATCAGTTAATCAGTCAATCACTTTATTCAGGAGAGAGAGAGAGAGAGAGAGAGAGAGAGAGAGAGAGAGAGAGAGAGAGAGAGAGAGAGAGAGAGAGTGTATATTCCGAATAAGAATGGAACAAGTCACCGAAAGACTGCCGCAGTCAATCAGCAGCCACCGTGTTCTTGACCTCAGCCAGCCAGGAACCAGGGAGAACACACACACACACACACACACACACACACACACACACACACACACATACACACACACACAGCCAAAGAATAGCTGCGCTGCTCTTGCCATCAGCCAATCAGGTTGCAGGAGGGATTCAGTCAATGAGGGGCCGATTTAACCAATTAGAGGAGGGACCCACACTTACGTCTGCGCTATCTTGCTGCTGTACTCGAGTTTTTGTGTTTATTTTACCATTTTTTTACGCCTACAATTTTCCCAGTCATGTTATTGTATTTATTTTACCATCTTTACGCCTGTTTCCAAGGATTTTTTTTTTTTTTTTTTTTTTGTGTGTGTGTGGGAGGGGGGGACTGACTTGCCACAATGCCTCAAGGAGTGGCTCATTATTACGTATAAAAAAAATTGTATTAATTATGTTAAAAAAGATTTTATTTTATTTAGCCTTTTTTGAAAATTGCCTGCATTCCAGAATTCGGGCATTTATATTTTCTTTAGCTCTTCTTGACCTTTAAACTCAAAATTGGATTGATCGCTTTTTCGGACCAGGAAAATTATGTCTGATGAACTTTTATCCTTCTTCTCATGTTCCTAGGACGTGAGCAACTTCGTGTCGGTGTTCCAGCACAAGAACGATCCCGCCCAAATAATGGCTGACCTGGCCGAGGAGGTTGGCTTTGAGGTGCTGTCCTGCGAGGCGCCGACATTTGAATTTGTCTTCGAAAACATAAACTACTTGAAGAGTAAGGGACTACACGTGTAATTCACCATGCTCATGCTCTGGACTCGTGATCCCCAGCCAGTTCCCTTCCTATATTTGCTTTGGAGCTCTGGTGACGGTTACACATCAACATTTCACCCATTAGTGTTCTGTGGAGGAAATCATATTCTTATATTACAATGTCTAAGGATATCACAGGTCAAAGAGAATCAGGTGCTCCTATATAAATTTCGTTCATCCCTTATGTAGATATTGAAAAATCACTGTGGCCCAGACGCCCCTGTCCACCCAGCAGTGAATGGGTACCAGGTATTAATCAGGGGTTGTGTCCCGTCTCCTGGGATCTGTTCCCTTCTCCTATAATTCCTTCTCCTTCTGTCTCTCTCCGTCATATGACCACAGATGTTGCGCCGACTAAACGAAACTTTCCAACTTTTCCAAACTGTGGCCCAGATGGCTATTAGTTTTTATTTCATTAATTATTCTTGTATATAAATAAATACTTGAAATAGTAAATGAATACCTTTCTTCATTTAGGCGGCCGTGTGAACTCCTAACGTCTCAGTCATGGACACATTGTCACTGGAATAAGACAAATACGTGGAACACTAATTTAACTTTTATGGATATATGATTTTTCTACCTTTGCAAGCACCACTGCCCATGAAATATTCTCCACCCATTCATCCATTCACCCTTCGAAATATCTCGTCCACCTCAAGATGAACAGCCAACCCAATTGTATAGCAATGGGGTATATTCATCCTTACCAGGTGTCACCACCGACTATGTCTTTGGGCTCACGAAGCTTGAACTATTCTTTCAATATCGTATATTACCTGTGTTTCTCTAGAACTTGTAACAATTACACTTCATTACAATAAGTGATACTATTGTTAAAAATAAATGTAGTCGATCATTCTCGTCGTTTATTTATTGGTAAACGAAAAAAAATAAATTACCGTTGCAAGGTTCTCCTCATTAAAAATCTTTTTTGCATGAAAGCCCTGCAAAACCATCCAGAATTGGACATTTAAAAAAATTCTACGTATAGTACAATATTTGCTGAGTACCTGCTCTGGGTGTATCAGTCTCGCCTTCGACAAAATTTATGAAAAACATTAGGGCGTTAAGCATCTCGACAGAAAGCGTAACATAAATTGTTTGATCTCCATGGGGGACAATGGCTTCCACTTCCATAGTTACACTCCGCCCTCAACCTCTGGCCTTAAACGTCATTACCTTTGACCTGCCCACCCCCCTGGTAGCAGCAGGCATCCACCCAAGGTCTTGGTTCACCCCACACAACAACCGGCAGTCAGTTGAGGGTGTGGTGTTACATTCTGGAAGCGGAATCCAGGAACATCGCGGAGACACAATCACTTGGCAGTCCTTGTGTTGGAGGTTGGGGTTTGGCGACGTGCTTGACGCCCTAATGTTTTTTTTTTGATAAATTTCGCCGAAGGCCAGACTGATACACCCCGCAGATACTCAGAAAGTATTGTAATGTAAATCTTTTTTTTTTGTTCAATTCTGTTTGATTTTGTAGGCCTTTCATTCAAGAAAGATTTTCAATGAGGAGAAATTTGCAACGATCATATATCTTCTTTCGTTTACCAATAAATATAACAACGAGAATGATAAACTACATTTTTGTCAACAAAAGTATCATTTATTGTATTGAAATGTAATTGTTACAAGTCCTAGGGAAACACAGGTAATTTACGATAATTGATAGAATAGTTCAAGCTTCGTGGACCCAAAGACGTGGTCGGTGGTGACACCCGTTGGCTGGCAACTCTGAATATACCCCATTGTCTAAACGAAGACAAGAACACGAAAAAATCAATAATCATATTTTCAGACGCCATCAAGGCCGTGAACCCATTCCTGAAGCGTGTGCCTTGTGAAGAGCAGGATGCCTTTCTCTTGGACTGCCTTGATGAGCTGGCTCGCCTTAAGACACAACGCAGCGATGGTAAAATGGTTGCCCGCTACTCACTCATGGTGGCTCACTTGCACCGCGTCGAGTGATGGATAGTGTGCTGGTAAAAGACTGGTCATATTTCCCTTATAACAGTTTATCCATCCTGACATCCTCCCCCTCCCCACCCCCATGACTGATCCCTGTGAATATATTCCCCTTGCGACATTCGCCCCTGACAGATTCCCTTTTAGACATTTCCCTTCATGATATATAATTCCTTCCTCTCGGACAGATTCCTCATAGACATTTTCCCTCTGACAGATTTCCCCTTGGATATATTCTGGTCCAGAAATTCATCCCGTTGTAGATTCCATCCTGGACATTTTCCTCTGTCATACACCACGTTACCGATTCCACCATAGATATTTCCGTCTAAACATTTCCTCCAGGAGACTTTAACTCCCGTAAAGTATGAAGTGGATATGTCCATATGTCTATATGGATATGTTCAACGGAGAAAAATTAAAGCGGGAAATTTTCAAGGAAGAAATGCTGGATTGGTCAATGATGAAATGTTCATGGGAGAAATTAATTTAGTGGGAATTTTTAAGGGGAGAAAAGGTCTAGGGGGTAATTGTCATGGAGGAATGTCTGGAAAGAGAAATATCTATGGAGAGGTAAAGCAGTGTCCCGGGGAGAGAAGGTCCGGAGAGGTAAATGCCCTACATTAGTGTAGCAATAGTGTAGCCCTGAGATGGTTGTGTGGAAAATTCCCAATGATTGATGAGTGTCCTAGGTGTTGATGTGCCTTCAAATGTTACGTGATAATGTCTCCTTAAATGTTTTCTAATAAGGTACCCGGGAATTTTATGTGATGGTGTCCCTATAGATGTTTGTTGTAGAAGTAATGTAACGGTGTCCCTGATATTATTTTGCGATAGTGTTCCTTTGAATGTTATGTGATGGTGTACATGGGAATATGTGATGGTGTACCTGGGAATGGCATATAATGGGGTCTCTGGAAATGTTGTGTGATAGTATTGCGGAGATGGAAATGTCACATGATGGTGTCCCCGGAAATGAGATGTTATAGTGTCCCAAAGTGGTTGCTATGTTATCCCTGAGACGGTTTTCCTAATTAAGTTATGTAATGGTTTCACTGATAATGCTATGAGATGGTATCACTAACAATCGTATGTGATAGTGTTTCTAATAATGTCATATTATGGTATTCCTGGCGATATTATGTGATGATGTACCTAATGGTATATTAGTGCATTTCTGGGGACGGTATGTTGTGGTATTCCCAGTGAGATTCCGTAATAGTTATGTTATACGTACATGGCTTTCCTAACGTTGTGTGATCGTGTCCTCATGGATGATGAATATCAATACCCCATGTCCAATGGTAATGTCTGATGATTGCGTGTTGAAGTAATTCGGAAATGAGAATGAGAATGTCTTGTAAAGGTGACCCCAGTGATATTATGTGAGAAAGTATTAACCTCTTGTCATTCAATTTGCCCTGTATTTAGTGATTGTGTATAAACTCCTAGGTTTAAGTCATGCTGGTTTTGTTGTTGGTGAGTTTATCTGATCAAGTTTTTGGTTATGATCCTTCGGATTTGGGTATGTTTTCTCAAGTGATCCTTTTCCCAGTAGTGATGGCTCTAATATATATTTCTCCTCTATCTCGGCACTCTATGTTTATTGGCTAATCATGGTAGTTTTAAATGTATTTTTTTCTTTGTACATGACTTTTTTTCGCTGTGATAACGATGCGATAATAATGTGACGTCATAACTTCAACTAATTGCGATTGGTTGACTCGAAATGAGACTAATGCCTTGAAATTGGCACGTAATTGACTAATATTCCTATATGGTGTAGAACATAAGAAAGTTCAGAAATCTGCGTCCATGATATGGGGAGTCTATATTGAGACCCTAACGATTCTTTCACTGTTTTCAGTGTTGACAACGGGGTTCCATATGCGCGCCTTGAGATTGCGAGTATTATTTGTCGCTTTATTAACACGCAATGTAAACAAAAAAAAGTAGACGTGTTTTTTTTTTATATGTAATAACGTAACTCAAATAAGTTGGCTCAATTCGTATTGGAATTACGCAATACTCCTTTTACGCAATCTATTTACGAATCAATTTTTTGTCTGAATCGAGAGCTAGATGTAGTTAAATTTCCTAAAACCATGTCCTATTCACGTTTCTGTTTTTAGCATCCTGGTGATACATGCCTTCCGGACGACTTACGGTGATGCCGATAATCTACATATATTGCTTCCTTTTGGTATATTTAATCGCTGTCTTCATGCTAACTGCTCTTTTCAAACCAGTAATAGGGATTCCTCCTCTCCTCTGGTAGTCTTGATGATATAAAAAGTTCTGCTTAGGCTAATCCATTGCTGTCAAACTTCCAAATGCAAAAGTTAATAGCAATCTTTATTGTTTCATTCTCTTCACTGGTATGCGCCTGCGCCTACTTGGTGCAGTGGTTAGTATGACTAGCTACGAATCCTAAGGCCCGGGTTCAAATCCCAGTCAGGGCAGTCGGCGTGCAGCCCACCCAGCTGTTCATCCTTCCTTTCCTGCTGGTCGAAAAATGAGTACCTGGGGAAACCTGGGGAAGGTAAACAGTGGTAACCCGGATGTCACACCGGCCCTGAGTAATGGAGTAATGGGTTCTCAACAACCACTGGCTCAAGGGCCAACACGACGGATACGGGCACCGAGGCGACGCGCAGCTTACCGTATGCCCCCAATTTAACCTTTTGCCTTCAAGGGTATACTCTCAAATAACCTTCCTTCATATATCTTATCCTACCTATTTTTTAACTCACTCAAGAGTGGAGTATTTATAGACCTCTATAACTAAAACTGATAATATTGACGGTCCTTAAGGTTATGATTTAGGTTTGGTTTCTTTGTTTGTCTCCAAGCAAAAAATATGCAAAAAAATATTTGTCCTTTTTCTTATGAAACTTCATGGACATAGGGTGAAAAAAATTCAATATAAGTTTGGGAAAACTCAGATAAAAACTGCCTGCAAGATGACGATCAAAGGATAAGAAAATCACTCAGTGATAGAGAACAACGGAAAAAAAAAATAATTATATAAATAGAAAAATATATCTGGGCTTTGAAGCCATACCATGAGTACATCTAGGGGTACCGACGCAGTTGGGAGGTATTCCTGCCCAGGCCATGAGCACCTACAGCTGATACAGGAGTGCCTCGGGAGGTCGTACGACCTAAACCAGGTATTTGGTTTCCTGTTTCCCGAAGGAGCGGGCCAGCCCAATTTTTTTTCCAAAAGGTGGACCAACAAATGATGAGGTTTAAGGAGATATCCGGATCTTAATATGGAACCTTTTGAGAGAGGATCGATGCTCAGTCATCGCAGAAGTTTGTGGTCTCCAAATATTCTTGTCTTTTTGGGGGGTGAGGGGAAAGGGGGGAACCAACCTGTTGTGGATTTTTTTTTTTTGTATGTGTATCATATTGCTTTGCATTTAACGTGCCTCCTTAAAAAGGAAACTCTGCTACTATCGTTCCCTCAGACTATGTGCAATGAGCTAGATTAATGAAGCGTGGCAAATGACAGTAATTTCCTTTTCAGACTGTCTTTTTGGGTGTTATTTCGTTACAGGTCACTCAAAACAATAGTCTGAACCCTACTGTGATTACTCACCACCGTCCTGTGACGTCTGACGTACATGATAGCCTTCGTAAATCAATTATTATAATTTAGTAATGACCGTCGTGCGTGGTCGTGCTTAATACCTCCGATTACCTCGCCGCCATGTTTGACACCGCCGCTGATTGGATAGTTGTTCTTTTTTACCAGTATTTATTTCTGTGCTCATGTCCAAGTTAGGATACTGAATGTAGCTACTATGATATTTTTCTAGGGATGTTATATTTAGGGAAGGTGAGGTTAGTTTGAGTAAGATTAGTTTACATTTAATTACGTGGCGACGGGAATGAAACTACTTTTTTACGGTGATAGGTTTTTAGATGTAGGTGAGGTCTGTTTATGCTACTTATACATAAAAGGTTAGGTAAAGTTAAGTTAGGTGGTTTAGGTAAGGTTAGGCTAGGTAGGTTAAGCAAGGTTAGATTAAATTAGGTTAGATTAGTTTATATAGTCCTCAAGACTTGAGCAATGATGGGTAAAGAAATAAATAGCCGAGTTTGTAGTCGATAAAGAACCTTTCCCTAATTTTGTTTGGGCGCGATTTTTAAGCGTCGGGGCTCACTCCTGCCATGGCTGACTGTGTGCTGGATGTGACACAGCAGGTGTGCAATTATTGTACTTTTTTTTAAGAAGTACTTGAAAAAAACTCCGGTGCCATATCGTATAATCGACATAATGGTGTGCTCTCCAGAGAAGTGTTGTTCAATACGTGTAACATCCCATGTCTCTAAATGGAGGATAAGCATTTATTGTACTCTGGATTTTATACAGCAATTAAAAGAATCAAGAGAAGGAATCGTGCAAGTTTTGTGTGTCTGATTACAAGGGAAGTTTTTTGGATAAAGTTCGTCATGAGCCGCGGAAAATTTTATTGTACACCAATCACTGGTTTGAAAAACAATGGAACCACGATATCGTCATCAACAAACAAGGTATCACTCGTGAAACTAGCTTGAACTGGAAGAGCCATTGTTCAGCGGTGGCAGAGTTGTGGCTTGGTAACCATAGCCCATCGGAAGTGACGGTGTCATCGTGGAAATTGACGTGACTGTTCGGGAGGAGGAAATATGAGGTCACTGAGCAATATCTGAGCTTTTGGAGAAACTGAGCGGGTGTCCTAAAACTATTTGTGGGTCCCCTTCTTGCCCCTCTGGCTGAAAAGAGGGATTAAAATTCTCTTATCCCTCTAATTAAGAAATACTTTCGCCCAGGCTCAGTAGTGATGAGTGACGGCTGGGGTGCGTACCGCACCTTTAGTGAACACAGGTACACGCATCACTTTGTAAATCATTTAGAAAACTTCGCCGATCCCCAAAATCCCGCGGTCCACACTCAAAATACTGAACATAGCGGATCATAAAATAGTTGGTGGACTGGAATGCGTGCAGAATATTTTAAACAATATATCCTTTGACCGATATCTCTTCACCACTTCAAGCGACTCGCGTTTATCCGCCTTATGCTGGGCGGTGCGATGTAGACAATGCCTCCGAAACTGCTGTCATGGTTCACGTCGCTTTCACGTGGGCCTCACGCTTGTCCTCACATTCTTCCACCAGTAATAAAAAAAAGTACTACATTAACTAAGTTCCTACGTTTGAGCATCTCCATGAATTAAATAATTATATTTCTAATAGGCTTTAATGTGTTGTATGTAGTCTGGCTGCCGTGTCTCGTAAACAGTCGTTTCTGAGGAGGGAGAGTCAAAAAATAGCGATTTGCGAGGGAAATGATTACGATTTCTTTAAAAAGCTCATCAAAATATATTAGAAAATAGCAGCCTCCTCCGTGAAATCCTTGAGTGACCTTTGTCGCACATTTATCTCTTTTTGAATGCAGGTAGCTCGTGATTGACGCGACAGTTGCGTTGATAAAACGACCATATAAAGTGTGTTTTACTTAAATCATTAATTATTTTTGCCCATCAGAATACCTGGTAAACCAAGTGGTTCATTTAATGTTATTGTAATAAATATGTGCAAAAAACTGAAATATTGTTCTAATACAAGTGACCGAAATGTTGAATGATTTCCAATTAAGAATCTAATTTAATTCGTAATCGGAAATTAATCAATTGCTCTCTCTCTCTCTCTCTCTCTCTCTCTCTCTCTCTCTCTCTCTCTCTCTCTCTCTCTCTCTCTCTCTCTCTCTTACCGATTAACAGTTCCGTAACCAGATCCGAATCTCTCCTAAAATCTCATCACTCGTTGGTAGTCATAAGGTCTACCATTCAGTAATTTTTTTAGGCTGGACGAAGTACTCACGATTTTGTCCGTACCACTTCCCAAGCCGTAAGTGAAAAAATAATTAAGCAACACTATGTTGCTACGGCACAGACTTTAAAAACATATTTATTATAAGCCTTGTTACTGAATTTATTATCTAGAAGAAATTGATTAATGAAGAAAAGGGATTTCTACATATTCTAGCTGAGTAACAATAAAAATATACGCTTATATATTCAACATTTTTCTTGAATTTGGTTATTTTATAATATTGATACGTGAAGGTTATGTTCTAAAATCTGATTATAATGTTATTAATTATCCATGTAAATGTTTTTGTGAGTTGAATGGCGTTTTTTCCTACCAGGATAAGAAGGAAATGGTTTTAAATTGTATAATTTGTTGGTTCATTTTCAAGTCCAAAAAGGTTACTACACAACAAATTTGTTTTGACTAGACATAATTGTGATTAAATCATATGATCTCCGTATTTCCCGTATTCAAAAGTGATTGATTTTTTTTAAGAACTTAAGATTATTATATCATCATTAATAAATTTTGAAAAATATTTTGGTTTCATTACTATCAATACCTCAATTTGTGTATAATATATATATATATATATATATATATATATATATATATATATATATATATATATATGGATAGATAGATAGAGACAGACAGATTGATAGATAGATCAGTCGTCAGTTGCCCGCGGACACTCATTCATCAACATCACTTGACGGCGACCAGTCAGTAGTTACTTGCTCGTGGGCACTGGCCCTCAGACAGTCGCTCACTGCACACGTGTTCTGGTTTCTGTGGTCAACTTAGCTAGCAATGGCTGAGGGTGATTTACTTCTGGGGGTTTGCCGCTTACGGGAAGAAGTTAGGCCCTTGCAGGAGGAGGTCACCTTGTTGAAAAGGGACCCTACACCGCTTCGCCACCTTCCGAGGTCCGGCAGGAACTCAGTGCCTTTCGATGTCTCTAAAACTCAATTTCTCCACCTGTCTAATCGTCACAATCTTGCAAATACCTATCCCCTATTCTTCGGTAGGTAGGAGAGCCGCCCTCAGACGTCCTTATGCAGCATCTCAACTACCTACCCGTAACTTCTTCTCGGCTCTCGATGACGAAATGAACGAGGACATTATGTAGTAGAGCAGACGCAGGAACCCCGCTCACAGGCAGAAGAACTATTGTTGTTAGTGGTTTCTTTGTAAGGTACATGGACCGTGTTTTTTGTGCTAAAGACAGGAAGAATTGACCAGGGTCTGCTTTAATGGGGCAGGGGTAGAGGTAGGGGACAGGCTAGCTAGGGTTATGTCAGGGAAGGAAGCCTCGCCAATTGTGTTTTAGATCAAGAGGGAAGGACAAAGATAGGTTTAGTATTGAGGAGTTACGCTGATGGTTTAGGGAGGCTTGAGGGCGTGTACTTGACCTTGGGAGAATGCTCATCGTGTGTGGGGTTCCGCTGCGTAAGAATATTTCAAACGAGTTACTTTCTCGAGCTGTAGTGCCGGACGACTCCATTGAAACACATCACGAAATTCATGGTAACGTTATGGAGTAAATTGAGATCTACGTTAGTCGGGAACAATTAGGTTAGGTAACCCACCTTATTTAATATTAACTGACGTTATAATTATTAACATTGAGGGAGTAAGTAGGGAGACACCTACCGAAACAGGCGTAAGCCACTCCCGGTGAGGTATATACGGGAAGCGAGGAGGGTGCTGCAAACCCACCAAAGGCCCTTCCCGTGTCCTCACTTTCCGTTTCCCTATTATCTCATTAATACGAGAGAGTAGTTCAGCATGCTCTCTAAAGACAGATTCACTTACTTTCCACACCACATTACATACACGCAACACATACACTATTTCCTCAATTTTTTTTCAAAATTAAAAAAGGCTTATCAACGTAATGCCTCGGAGTACCCGTCTGGGGGTGGGGAGGGGACCGCAAATGCCCCGAGAGCAGACTCCACATTCGGCCCTCGACTTGAGAGGTATCTTGATACCTCTTCAAACTTTTTCTATATTAACTAATGCAACATTCGCGGTCTACATTCCAATTTTTATTCTGTGGAGCTCCACCTCTCCTCTAAAACTCCCCTTTTCTTCCTCACTGAATTACAGGTTTCTGGGGTTCTGATAGCAACCTCTTCTCTGTTCCCTCCTACTATCTCTATCCTAAATTTCTATCCAAAGCTGGATGTTGCGACTACGTACGCAACGACATCACATGCTCTCGTGCCACGACCTTGACTCTTCTGAATTTACCACCATCTGGCTAAGACTTCAATGCAACTCTATTATTAAATGCGTCTGTGCTGTTTATCTCTCACTTAAATCTACAAACTATATAAAATTCTTTGTTTATTTGAACTCTAAAGTGGAGCACATCTTGACGCACTCTCCCTTCGCTGAAATCTCCATCATAGGAGATTTCAATGTTCACCTCCAGCTTTGGCTTTCATCCTCTTTCACTGACCAGCCTGGTGAACAAAACTACAACTTTGCTATTCTTAATGATCTAGAGCATTTGGTTCAGCACCCAACACGTATTCCCGATCACCTTGGAGATACGACCAACATTCTAGACCTCTTCCTAACCTCTAATCCTTCAGCTTACTTTATCAAACTATTCTCTCCGTTGGGCTCCTCCGATCACAATCTTATTTCTGCCTGTCCTATCGCTCCTGTACAGCCTCTGGATCCACCGAAGAGGCGATGCTTCTGGTATTTTGTTCAGCTCGGTGGGACGACCTTCTTGTACACTAAACATCCTCGGTCTATCCTTAACTCAAAATCTTAACTGGAAACTTCACATCTCTTCTCTCGCTAAATCAACTTCCTCGAGGTTAGGCGTTCTGTATCGTCTCCGCCAGTTCTTTTCCCCCGCACAGATGCTGTCCCTTGTGCTGCTTCCTTTCCTGTAAGAAAAAAAAAAAAAATAGTTCTCACTCTCCTTTTCTCCCCCCCTCCCCCATCACTCCCTCTTCTTTCCTTACCCTCGTCCCCACCCCTTAATCTCTCTCTTTCCTTTTCGGCCTCGTATGAAGTATACATCTCATGTATGGGGGGGGCTCCACACACACAGCCCTACTAGACAGAGTGGAGTCAAAGGCTCTTCGTCTCATCAACTCTCCTCCTCTTACTAGCAGTTTTCTGCCTCTTAAATTCCGCCGCAATGTTGCATCTCTTTCTATCTTCTATCGATATTTTCATGCCGACTGCTCTTCTGAACTTGCTAACTGCATGGCTGCTCCCCTCCTGCGGCCCCGCTGCACACTACTTTCTACTCAAGCTCATCCCTATAAAGGGGTTGCACGTGACGTCATCAGCAGCGATCAGCTTATCACTGTCAGCTGCCCCGCAAAGGCCCGCCATTTTGGGGGGCACATAGTTACCGCAAGAGAGCTCCTCTGAGGAGCCTCCTCAGCTTTTTCCCGCCATGTTACTGTGTTGGTGTGTGTCAAGGTACTACTATAGTCTCCTTGGTGTGTGTGTTGTGGCCCATCTATTACTGTGTTGGTGTACGTGTTAGTGGCCATCTATTATTGTGTGGATGTGGGTGTTAGTGTCCATCTGTTACTGTGTGGGTGTGGGTGTTAGTGCCCCATCTATTACTATGTGGGTGTGGGTGTTAGTGGCCCATCTATTTTTTTTATAACAAAGGAGACAGCTCAAGGGCACACAAAAAAGGAAATAATAATAAAAAAGCCCGCTACTCGCTGCTCCTAAAAAGAGTCCAAGGAGGTGGCCAAAAGAGGGGTCAATTTCGGGAGGAGAGGTGTCCTGATACCCTCCTCTTGAAAAAGTTCAAGTCGTAGGCAGGAGGAAATACAGATGAAGGAAGGTTGTTCCAGAGTTTACCAGCGTGAGGGATGAAAGAGTGAAGATACTGGTTAACTCGTGCGTAAGGAATTTGGACAGTAAAGGGATGAGCATGAGAAGAGGGGGGGAGGCATGCAGTTAGCAAGTTCAGAAGAGCAGTCAGCGTGAAAATAACGATAGAAGATTGAAAGAGAGGCAACATGGCGGCGGAATTTAAGAGGTAGAAGACTATCAGCAAGAGGAGGAGAGCTGATGAGACGAAGAGCCTTAGACTCCACTCTGTTCAATAGAGCTGTGTGAGTGGAGCCCCCATACACGTGAGATGTATACTCCATACGAGGCCGGACAATGCCCCTGAATATGGATAGCAACTGAGCGGGGGAGAACTGGCGGAGACGATACAGAACGCCCAACCTCGAGGAAGTTGATTTATGCTGGGTTCACACATTCACGGTTTGTGGTCACGGTGCCCTCCCGACACGCAAAAATGGTGAATCGGCATTGTCCCGTGACTAACCTTGGATTTCCAGCGCGGCATCGTAATCCCGCCGTGGAAAACCTTGGACGTCGGCAGTGTCTCACGATCATTTTGGTGCGAGCAAAATGATCGTGGCTCACCCCGACAACTGTCAAATGCCGTGACTATCCGGGATGGCATCGGGAAGGGTCCGGGCTAGCACCTGAAGTTCCGCCGCTCATCCACGGTCTGATCACGTGTGCTGCGGACGCCTACCGACCTCATAAAGCTGTCGGGACGCTGCCGGACTGGGCCAGTGACCTCCCAGAGCGCACATCACCATGACCCAACGCTCTGACGCCTCCGTGCACGTGCTGCGGGTCGACGAGCTCGAGTTATTAGCCCCTGCAGCAGCCGAGATGGCTACGGAGCAGCCCCAGTCCGCTACCCAGACACAAGAGGTAGCCACTCAGCCTCAGGAAAATGGACGGAAGAAGGCCGCCACCACTCTCTTCGATGAGGCGGTGGAGATGGACACACACACACACACACACACACACACACACACACGCACACACACACGCACACACACCTGGCTAATTACAGCCTTTATTAGTTTGCTGCCACTAATGACCTAAGTAGCCTTGCCCCTCAAGTAACACCGAAGCATCAGGTCATATAATCCCCTTTCCTTAATCTTCATCCCCTCAAAGTTCACTTCACACGTAGCCTACCTGACCCTACCTGATCTGAGGTCCAAAGATCCTGCCAGCCCTGCCCCGTAATCTGATAGCATCTGCCACCTGCACACTCTACACCCACAAAAGTATATCAGGGGGTGGGTGTGCGGGGCGCACACCCACCCCGCAACCGCAAATTCAACCCATATCCTACCTGCACAATAATCGTGTAGTAAATCGTTCTTCTACACACACACACACACACACACACACACACACACACACACACACACACACACACGCACGCACACGCACACACACTGGTGCCAGTTCCAGGCAACACCCCCCTTTTATACATCGGCAGAAATACCAAGATGCTACAACGGTTAGGCGCCGATGTCCGTGAAACACCGGGAAGGCACCTAGGCAACTCCGTAACTTCATGGTGGTCGTCGTGGGTGGGTCGTGGGTTACCGGCTGTAACCGTGGTGATATACTCTCATTTTCCGTGGCCGCCGTAAGTGGGTCGGGAGGGGTCCGGGGGGCGGATTCTGAAACGAAGTTACGGCGTCGTATCTGCTTAAGGCGCCGCAAGTCCGGCCGTAGCGCTTCCGCTGGTATACTCAAAACATCGGCGCGGCCATTTTGAGGAGAGTTACGGCGCCGCAGGTTAAGGCGGGTGTGGACCGCCCTAAGTGAGTTACGGCCTCCTCTCCCTGCACGCCTTCGCTGCTAGAAGTGGAACATACAGCCTTCATACAGGTATGAAGTGCATATAAACGATGTTTACGTAGTTATACTACTTATACAACTGTAAGAAGTGAATGAACTACCAGTAAGATGTTTAGTAACACAGTAACTAGGAAGTTTGGTGAAAACTTGTGAGAGGGCTTCCCACTGCCTCTTGCAATGATACATTTTTATTATGCGGAGTTGCAAAGAACTAGTAAGTAGATAGGTATGTTTCCATGTTCCTATGCACTCATACTTTATGGACAGCATCATAATTGAAGACGGAGTAAATATATATGCATGCAGTATACGCGCACGACACCATTTTCCTCATATTTGCCTTCCTAAATCCTACAGACTTGGGGATGCACCCCCCATCCTTCGCAACTTAGTATCTTGCACGCGTGGGTGAGCAGGGACATCACTGTGTTGCAAGTGTTGTATATATACCATAGTGCGGATAAATGTTAAAGGTAACTTTTCACAAAAATGGTGTTATAGCTTGCATATAGAATATAGCATAGTCTGAATGTCTGAGGTTATGAACAAAGGTAGGTTAGGTTTGTGTCAGTGCTATTAGCATTAGTAGCTCCTCTTCCGAAAAGTTCGGCCTCCTTTTCTTCGTAGGGGGCAAGATAGGGGGTGAGGAGAGAGCCAGGCTCCATTGTCGTGAGAGGGTGGACACCGCGGGAACGTTCGCACAACAGCTAATTTGTGTTTACATCCCGCGATTGGTCGACGCTTCCTATTTGCCGACTAGAAGAACTTGCCCCTGATTGGCCACCGAGACGCGGCCGCCTTGCAGCGGCGCGCGCCCTAAGGTCCCCTTACGGCGGCCTTAAAAAGTTTTGAGTATGTGAAAGGAATGCAGAGATACGGCGCCGTAGCGCGGCCGTAGCCAACGGCGCCTTAGTGAAGTTAAGGCAGCGCGCGGGCCTTAACTTACGGCCCTTCTCAGAATCCGGCGTACTACCCTTGTACACCGTTGTACAGCCGCCACATGGGTAATCCGGCAGTCAGATCGTGGCTAGAGGTCACGGTTTTACCACCTGCTCTCCGGGAGGCCATCGTGGACCACAAATCGTGAATGTGTGAGCCCAGCATGAGTGAGAGAGGAGATGTGAAGTTTCCAGTTAAGATTTTGAGTTAAGGATAGACAGAGGATGTTTAGTGTTGAAGATGGTGACAGCTGAGTGTTGTCGAAGAATAGGGGATAGGTGTTTGGAAGATTGTGTCGAGTTGATAGGTGGAGAAATTGTTTTTTTGTGGCATTAAAGGACACAAGGTTCCTTTTACCCCAATCGGAAATGATAGTAAGGTCTGAGTTAAGCGTTCTGTAGCCTCCAGTCATGAGTCATGTAATTCCTGTTGAGAGGGTCTTCTGTTGAAAGAAGTTGAATAATGCAGAGTGGAATCATCAGCGTATGAGTGGATAGGACAATTTATTATGGAAAGAAGATCATTGATGAATAACAGGAAGAGAGTGGGTGATAGAACAGAGCCCTGAGGAACACCACTGTTGATAGGTTTAGGGGAAGAACGTCTACCACAGCAGAGATAGAACGTCCGGAAAGGAAACTGGAGATAAAGGAACAGAGAGAGGGATAGAATCCGAAAGAGGGCAGTTTAGAAAGCAAAGACTTGTGCCAGACTCTATCGAAGGCTTTCGATATGTCTAGCGCAACTGAGAAAGTTTCACCGAAACGGCTAAGAGGGGATGACCAAGAATCACTGTATGGGTGTGGGTGTTAGTGTCCATCTATTACTGTGTGTGTGTGTGTGTGTGTGTGTGTGTGTGTGTGTGTTAGTGACCCATCTATTACTGTGTTGGTGGGTGTGTTAGCGGCCCATCTATTACTGTGTGGGTGTGGGTGTTAATGGCCCATCTATTACTGTGTGGGTGGGTGTGTTAGTGGCCCATCAATTACTGTGTGGGTGGGTGTGTTAGTGGCCCATCAATTACTGTGTGGGTGGGTGTGTTAGTGGCCCATCTACTACTGTGTGGGTGGGTGTGTTAGTGGCCCATCAATTACTGTGTGGGTGGGTGTGTTAGTGGCCCATCTACTACTGTGTGGGTGGGTGTGTTAGTGGCCCATCAATTACTGTGTGGGTGGGTGTGTTAGTGGCCCATCAATTACTGTGTGGGTGGGTGTGTTAGTGGCCCATTACTGTGTGGGTGGGTGTGTTAGTGGCCCATCTATTACTGTGTGGGTGGGTGTGTTAATGGCCCATCTATTACTGTGTGGGTGGGTGTGTTAGTGGCCCATCTACTACTGTGTGGGTGGGTGTGTTAGTGTCCATCTATTACTGTGTGGGTGGGTGTGTTAGTGTCCATCTATTACTGTGTCGGTGGGTGTGTTAGTGGCCCATCAATTACTGTGTGGGTGGGTGTGTTAGTGGCCCATCTATTACTGTGTGGGTGGGTGTGTTAGTGGCCCATCAATTACTGTGTGGGTGGGTGTGTTAGTGTCCATCTATTACGGTGTGGGTGGGTGTGTTAATGTCCATCTATTACTGTGTGGGTGGGTGTGTTAATGGCCCATCAATTACTGTGTGGGTGGGTGTGTTAATGGCCCATCAATTACTGTGTGGGTGGGTGTGTTAGTGGCCCATCAATTACTGTGTCGGTGGGTGTGTTAGTGGCCCATCTATTACTGTGTGGGTGGGTGTGTTAATGGCCCATCAATTACTGTGTGGGTGGGTGTGTTAGTGGCCCATCAATTACTGTGTCGGTGGGTGTGTTAGTGGCCCATCTATTACTGTGTGGGTGGGTGTGTTAGTGGCCCATCAATTACTGTGTGGGTGGGTGTGTTAGTGGCCCATCTATTACTGTGTGGGTGGGTGTGTTAGTGGCCCATCAATTACTGTGTCGGTGGGTGTGTTAGTGGCCCATCAATTACTGTGTCAGTGGGTGTGTTAGTGGCCCATCAATTACTGTGTCGGTCGGTGTGTTAGTGGCCCATCAATTACTGTGTCGGTGAGTGTGTTAGTGGCCCATCAATTACTGTGTCGGTGGGTGTGTTAGTGGCCCATCAATTACTGTGTCGGTGGGTGTGTTAGTGGCCCATCAATTACTGTGTCGGTGGGTGTGTTAGTGGCCCATCAGTTACTATATGGGTGGGTGTGTTAGTGGCCCATCTATTACTGTGTGGGTGGGTGTGTTAGTGGCCCATCTATTACTGTGTCGGTGGGTGTGTTAGTGGCCCATCTATTACTGTGTCGGTGGGTGTGTTAGTGGCCCATCAATTACTGTGTCGGTGGGTGTGTTAGTGGCCCATCAGTTACTATATGGGTGAGTGTGTTAGTGGCCCATCTATTACTGTGTGGGTGGGTGTGTTAGTGGCCCATCAATTACTGTGTGGGTGGGTGTGTTAGTGGCCCATCTATTACTGTGTGGGTGGGTGTGTTAGTGTCCATCTATTACTGTGTGGGTGTGGGTGTTAGTGTCCATCTATTACTGTGTCGGTGGGTGTGTTAGTGGCCCATCAATTACTCTGTGGGTGGGTGTGTTAATGGTCCATCTATTACTGTGTGGGTGGGTGTGTTAGTGTCCATCTATTACGGTGTGGGTGGGTGTGTTAATGTCCATCTATTACTGTGTGGGTGGGTGTTAGTGTCTATCTATTACTGTGTGGGTGTGGGTGTTAGTGTCCATCTATTACTGTGTGGGTGTGACACGGTCGTCGACTCAGACTGACAGCGTTGCTATGGACACGGCCCGGGCGATGGACGATGCGGTAGTTGTACTGCTCGAGGCGCCCCAATCACCTCGCCAGCTGACCCTCCGGCACCTTCAGCATCTTCAACCACTGCAGGGCAGCGTGGTCGGTCCGGGCGGTGAACTCAGCGCCGTACAGGTACGGGTGGAAGTGCTCGAGACTTCATCACCGCTAACAGCTCCTTCCTCGTCACGCAGTAGTTGCTTTCAAGCCTACTCAACTTGGCGCTGTAGTAGGCCACGACGTGCTCCCTCCCGTCCTTCACCTGTGACAGAACCGCCCCGACGCCCTCTGCATTATCGTCGGTGTCCAACAGGTAGGGGAGCTTCGGGTCCGGTTAAGGCAGGACCGGTGCCTCTTCCAGGGCCTTCGTCAGGCCGTCGAACGCGGCCTGGCACGCCTTGTCCCACAGAAAGCACGCCCCTTTTTCTGGTGAGCCGGTGGAGAGGGGCTGCCACGCTGGCGAAGTCCTGCACAAAGCGGCGGTAGTACGGGCACGGGCCCAGGTAGCTCCTGACTTCCGCCACGTTGGTGGGAACGGGCCACTTCTCCACCACTGCCACCTTCTGCGGGTCGGTGCGCACGCCGTCCCGACTGACGACATGCCCCAGGAACGGCACCTCGTGCTGGAAGAGCGAACACTTCTTAGGGCTGAGCTTGAGGTTGGCCTTCCTCAGCCGCTGCAGAACCTCCTCCAGCCGCTCCAACTCCTCCTCGAATGTGCTCCCGAAGAGGATGACCTCATCGATGTAGACGAGTGCCGTCTTCCATTGCAGGCCGTCCAACACCCTTTCCATCTGGCGCTCGAAACAGCCAGGGGCGTTGCAGAGACAAAAGGGCATGACGTTGAACTGTCACAAGCTCTGCCCGAAGAAAAAGTCGGTCTTCGGCTTGTCCTCCT